>NW_026904465.1:0-21844 GCF_024500275.1 Phycodurus eques | reverse complement strand
ACACATTTGCAGTTTTTTATTGCTTAAAAACGCTTCCCAGCGCCTGCTGTACACGTTTTCTATTTTGACTCATATCTTCAAAAAGGATGCTTTCCCAGTAAAATCTCTGGCTATTTAGAGTAGAACTCTGCCCTTTATACTAGTTACAGGCAGTTTTTTTCATCCAAAAGCTTTGGTTGGAGTTTTACACACATTTGCAGTTTTTTATTGCTTAAAAACGCTTCCCAGCGCCTTGGCTGTACACTTTTTCTATTTTGACTCATAACTTCAAAAAGGATGCTTTCCCAGTAAAATCTCTGGCTATTTAGAGTAGAACTCTGCCCTTTATACTAGTTACAGGCAGTTTTTTTCATCCAAAAGCTTTGGTTGGAGTTTTACACACATTTGCAGTTTTTTATTGCTTAAAAACGCTTCCCAGCGCCTGCTGTACACGTTTTTCTATTTTGACTCATAATCTTCAAAAAGGATGCTTTCCCAGTAAAATCTCTGGCTATTTAGAGTAGAACTCTGCCCTTTATACTAGTTACAGGCAGTTTTTTTCATCCAAAAGCTTTGGTTGGAGTTTTACACACATTTGCAGTTTTTTATTGCTTAAAAACGCTTCCCAGCGCCTTGCTGTACACGTTTTTCTATTTTGACTCATAATCTTCAAAAAGGATGCTTTCCCAGTAAAATCTCTGGCTATTTAGAGTAGAACTCTGCCCTTTATACTAGTTACAGGCAGTTTTTTGCATCCAAAAGCTTTGGTTGGAGTTTTACACACATTTGCAGTTTTTTATTGCTTAAAAACGCTTCCCAGCGCCTTGCTGTACACGTTTTCTATTTTGACTCATAACTTCAAAAAGGATGCTTTCCCAGTAAAATCTCTGGCTATTTAGAGTAGAACTCTGCCCTTTATACTAGTTACAGGCAGTTTTTTTCATCCAAAAGCTTTGGTTGGAGTTTTACACACATTTGCAGTTTTTTATTGCTTAAAAACGCTTCCCAGCGCCTGCTGTACACGTTTTCTATTTTGACTCATAACTTCAAAAAGGATGCTTTCCCAGTAAAATCTCTGGCTATTTAGAGTAGAACTCTGCCCTTTATACTAGTTACAGGCAGTTTTTTTCATCCAAAAGCTTTGGTTGGAGTTTTACACACATTTGCAGTTTTTTATTGCTTAAAAACGCTTCCCAGCGCCTGCTGTACACGTTTTCTATTTTGACTCATATCTTCAAAAAGGATGCTTTCCCAGTAAAATCTCTGGCTATTTAGAGTAGAACTCTGCCCTTTATACTAGTTACAGGCAGTTTTTTTCATCCAAAAGCTTTGGTTGGAGTTTTACACACATTTGCAGTTTTTTATTGCTTAAAAACGCTTCCCAGCGCCTGCTGTACACGTTTTCTATTTTGACTCATATCTTCAAAAAGGATGCTTTCCCAGTAAAATCTCTGGCTATTTAGAGTAGAACTCTGCCCTTTATACTAGTTACAGGCAGTTTTTTTAATCCAAAAGCTTTGGTTGGAGTTTTACACACATTTGCAGTTTTTTATTGCTTAAAAACGCTTCCCAGCGCCTGCTGTACACTTTTTCTATTTTGACTCATATCTTCAAAAAGGATGCTTTCCCAGTAAAATCTCTGGCTATTTAGAGTAGAACTCTGCCCTTTATACTAGTTACAGGCAGTTTTTTTCATCCAAAAGCTTTGGTTGGAGTTTTACACACATTTGCAGTTTTTTATTGCTTAAAAACGCTTCCCAGCGCCTGCTGTACACGTTTTCTATTTTGACTCATAATCTTCAAAAAGGATGCTTTCCCAGTAAAATCTCTGGCTATTTAGAGTAGAACTCTGCCCTTTATACTAGTTACAGGCAGTTTTTTTCATCCAAAAGCTTTGGTTGGAGTTTTACACACATTTGCAGTTTTTTATTGCTTAAAAACGCTTCCCAGCGCCTGCTGTACACGTTTTCTATTTTGACTCATAATCTTCAAAAAGGATGCTTTCCCAGTAAAATCTCTGGCTATTTAGAGTAGAACTCTGCCCTTTATACTAGTTACAGGCAGTTTTTTTCATCCAAAAGCTTTGGTTGGAGTTTTACACACATTTGCAGTTTTTTATTGCTTAAAAACGCTTCCCAGCGCCTTGCTGTACACGTTTTCTATTTTGACTCATATCTTCAAAAAGGATGCTTTCCCAGTAAAATCTCTGGCTATTTAGAGTAGAACTCTGCCCTTTATACTAGTTACAGGCAGTTTTTTTCATCCAAAAGCTTTGGTTGGAGTTTTACACACATTTGCAGTTTTTTATTGCTTAAAAACGCTTCCCAGCGCCTGCTGTACACGTTTTTCTATTTTGACTCATAACTTCAAAAAGGATGCTTTCCCAGTAAAATCTCTGGCTATTTAGAGTAGAACTCTGCCCTTTATACTAGTTACAGGCAGTTTTTTTAATCCAAAAGCTTTGGTTGGAGTTTTACACACATTTGCAGTTTTTTATTGCTTAAAAACGCTTCCCAGCGCCTGCTGTACACGTTTTCTATTTTGACTCATAACTTCAAAAAGGATGCTTTCCCAGTAAAATCTCTGGCTATTTAGAGTAGAACTCTGCCCTTTATACTAGTTACAGGCAGTTTTTTGCATCCAAAAGCTTTGGTTGGAGTTTTACACACATTTGCAGTTTTTTATTGCTTAAAAACGCTTCCCAGCGCCTGCTGTACACGTTTTCTATTTTGACTCATAACTTCAAAAAGGATGCTTTCCCAGTAAAATCTCTGGCTATTTAGAGTAGAACTCTGCCCTTTATACTAGTTACAGGCAGTTTTTTGAATCCAAAAGCTTTGGTTGGAGTTTTACACACATTTGCAGTTTTTTATTGCTTAAAAACGCTTCCCAGCGCCTGGCTGTACACTTTTTCTATTTTGACTCATAACTTCAAAAAGGATGCTTTCCCAGTAAAATCTCTGGCTATTTAGAGTAGAACTCTGCCCTTTATACTAGTTACAGGCAGTTTTTTGCATCCAAAAGCTTTGGTTGGAGTTTTACACACATTTGCAGTTTTTTATTGCTTAAAAACGCTTCCCAGCGCCTGCTGTACACGTTTTCTATTTTGACTCATATCTTCAAAAAGGATGCTTTCCCAGTAAAATCTCTGGCTATTTAGAGTAGAACTCTGCCCTTTATACTAGTTACAGGCAGTTTTTTTCATCCAAAAGCTTTGGTTGGAGTTTTACACACATTTGCAGTTTTTTATTGCTTAAAAACGCTTCCCAGCGCCTGCTGTACACGTTTTCTATTTTGACTCATATCTTCAAAAAGGATGCTTTCCCAGTAAAATCTCTGGCTATTTAGAGTAGAACTCTGCCCTTTATACTAGTTACAGGCAGTTTTTTTCATCCAAAAGCTTTGGTTGGAGTTTTACACACATTTGCAGTTTTTTATTGCTTAAAAACGCTTCCCAGCGCCTGCTGTACACGTTTTCTATTTTGACTCATATCTTCAAAAAGGATGCTTTCCCAGTAAAATCTCTGGCTATTTAGAGTAGAACTCTGCCCTTTATACTAGTTACAGGCAGTTTTTTTCATCCAAAAGCTTTGGTTGGAGTTTTACACACATTTGCAGTTTTTTATTGCTTAAAAACGCTTCCCAGCGCCTGCTGTACACGTTTTCTATTTTGACTCATAATCTTCAAAAAGGATGCTTTCCCAGTAAAATCTCTGGCTATTTAGAGTAGAACTCTGCCCTTTATACTAGTTACAGGCAGTTTTTTTCATCCAAAAGCTTTGGTTGGAGTTTTACACACATTTGCAGTTTTTTATTGCTTAAAAACGCTTCCCAGCGCCTGCTGTACACGTTTTCTATTTTGACTCATAACTTCAAAAAGGATGCTTTCCCAGTAAAATCTCTGGCTATTTAGAGTAGAACTCTGCCCTTTATACTAGTTACAGGCAGTTTTTTTCATCCAAAAGCTTTGGTTGGAGTTTTACACACATTTGCAGTTTTTTATTGCTTAAAAACGCTTCCCAGCGCCTTGCTGTACACGTTTTCTATTTTGACTCATAACTTCAAAAAGGATGCTTTCCCAGTAAAATCTCTGGCTATTTAGAGTAGAACTCTGCCCTTTATACTAGTTACAGGCAGTTTTTTGCATCCAAAAGCTTTGGTTGGAGTTTTACACACATTTGCAGTTTTTTATTGCTTAAAAACGCTTCCCAGCGCCTTGCTGTACACGTTTTCTATTTTGACTCATAACTTCAAAAAGGATGCTTTCCCAGTAAAATCTCTGGCTATTTAGAGTAGAACTCTGCCCTTTATACTAGTTACAGGCAGTTTTTTGCATCCAAAAGCTTTGGTTGGAGTTTTACACACATTTGCAGTTTTTTATTGCTTAAAAACGCTTCCCAGCGCCTGCTGTACACGTTTTCTATTTTGACTCATAACTTCAAAAAGGATGCTTTCCCAGTAAAATCTCTGGCTATTTAGAGTAGAACTCTGCCCTTTATACTAGTTACAGGCAGTTTTTTTCATCCAAAAGCTTTGGTTGGAGTTTTACACACATTTGCAGTTTTTTATTGCTTAAAAACGCTTCCCAGCGCCTGCTGTACACGTTTTCTATTTTGACTCATAACTTCAAAAAGGATGCTTTCCCAGTAAAATCTCTGGCTATTTAGAGTAGAACTCTGCCCTTTATACTAGTTACAGGCAGTTTTTTTCATCCAAAAGCTTTGGTTGGAGTTTTACACACATTTGCAGTTTTTTATTGCTTAAAAACGCTTCCCAGCGCCTGCTGTACACGTTTTCTATTTTGACTCATATCTTCAAAAAGGATGCTTTCCCAGTAAAATCTCTGGCTATTTAGAGTAGAACTCTGCCCTTTATACTAGTTACAGGCAGTTTTTTTCATCCAAAAGCTTTGGTTGGAGTTTTACACACATTTGCAGTTTTTTATTGCTTAAAAACGCTTCCCAGCGCCTGCTGTACACGTTTTCTATTTTGACTCATATCTTCAAAAAGGATGCTTTCCCAGTAAAATCTCTGGCTATTTAGAGTAGAACTCTGCCCTTTATACTAGTTACAGGCAGTTTTTTGCATCCAAAAGCTTTGGTTGGAGTTTTACACACATTTGCAGTTTTTTATTGCTTAAAAACGCTTCCCAGCGCCTGCTGTACACGTTTTCTATTTTGACTCATAACTTCAAAAAGGATGCTTTCCCAGTAAAATCTCTGGCTATTTAGAGTAGAACTCTGCCCTTTATACTAGTTACAGGCAGTTTTTTTCATCCAAAAGCTTTGGTTGGAGTTTTACACACATTTGCAGTTTTTTATTGCTTAAAAACGCTTCCCAGCGCCTTGCTGTACACGTTTTCTATTTTGACTCATAACTTCAAAAAGGATGCTTTCCCAGTAAAATCTCTGGCTATTTAGAGTAGAACTCTGCCCTTTATACTAGTTACAGGCAGTTTTTTTCATCCAAAAGCTTTGGTTGGAGTTTTACACACATTTGCAGTTTTTTATTGCTTAAAAACGCTTCCCAGCGCCTGCTGTACACGTTTTTCTATTTTGACTCATATCTTCAAAAAGGATGCTTTCCCAGTAAAATCTCTGGCTATTTAGAGTAGAACTCTGCCCTTTATACTAGTTACAGGCAGTTTTTTTCATCCAAAAGCTTTGGTTGGAGTTTTACACACATTTGCAGTTTTTTATTGCTTAAAAACGCTTCCCAGCGCCTGCTGTACACGTTTTCTATTTTGACTCATATCTTCAAAAAGGATGCTTTCCCAGTAAAATCTCTGGCTATTTAGAGTAGAACTCTGCCCTTTATACTAGTTACAGGCAGTTTTTTTCATCCAAAAGCTTTGGTTGGAGTTTTACACACATTTGCAGTTTTTTATTGCTTAAAAACGCTTCCCAGCGCCTGGCTGTACACTTTTTCTATTTTGACTCATAACTTCAAAAAGGATGCTTTCCCAGTAAAATCTCTGGCTATTTAGAGTAGAACTCTGCCCTTTATACTAGTTACAGGCAGTTTTTTTCATCCAAAAGCTTTGGTTGGAGTTTTACACACATTTGCAGTTTTTTATTGCTTAAAAACGCTTCCCAGCGCCTTGCTGTACACGTTTTCTATTTTGACTCATAATCTTCAAAAAGGATGCTTTCCCAGTAAAATCTCTGGCTATTTAGAGTAGAACTCTGCCCTTTATACTAGTTACAGGCAGTTTTTTTCATCCAAAAGCTTTGGTTGGAGTTTTACACACATTTGCAGTTTTTTATTGCTTAAAAACGCTTCCCAGCGCCTGCTGTACACGTTTTCTATTTTGACTCATATCTTCAAAAAGGATGCTTTCCCAGTAAAATCTCTGGCTATTTAGAGTAGAACTCTGCCCTTTATACTAGTTACAGGCAGTTTTTTTCATCCAAAAGCTTTGGTTGGAGTTTTACACACATTTGCAGTTTTTTATTGCTTAAAAACGCTTCCCAGCGCCTGCTGTACACGTTTTCTATTTTGACTCATATCTTCAAAAAGGATGCTTTCCCAGTAAAATCTCTGGCTATTTAGAGTAGAACTCTGCCCTTTATACTAGTTACAGGCAGTTTTTTTCATCCAAAAGCTTTGGTTGGAGTTTTACACACATTTGCAGTTTTTTATTGCTTAAAAACGCTTCCCAGCGCCTGCTGTACACGTTTTCTATTTTGACTCATAACTTCAAAAAGGATGCTTTCCCAGTAAAATCTCTGGCTATTTAGAGTAGAACTCTGCCCTTTATACTAGTTACAGGCAGTTTTTTTCATCCAAAAGCTTTGGTTGGAGTTTTACACACATTTGCAGTTTTTTATTGCTTAAAAACGCTTCCCAGCGCCTGCTGTACACGTTTTTCTATTTTGACTCATAACTTCAAAAAGGATGCTTTCCCAGTAAAATCTCTGGCTATTTAGAGTAGAACTCTGCCCTTTATACTAGTTACAGGCAGTTTTTTTCATCCAAAAGCTTTGGTTGGAGTTTTACACACATTTGCAGTTTTTTATTGCTTAAAAACGCTTCCCAGCGCCTGCTGTACACGTTTTTCTATTTTGACTCATAACTTCAAAAAGGATGCTTTCCCAGTAAAATCTCTGGCTATTTAGAGTAGAACTCTGCCCTTTATACTAGTTACAGGCAGTTTTTTTCATCCAAAAGCTTTGGTTGGAGTTTTACACACATTTGCAGTTTTTTATTGCTTAAAAACGCTTCCCAGCGCCTGCTGTACACGTTTTCTATTTTGACTCATATCTTCAAAAAGGATGCTTTCCCAGTAAAATCTCTGGCTATTTAGAGTAGAACTCTGCCCTTTATACTAGTTACAGGCAGTTTTTTGAATCCAAAAGCTTTGGTTGGAGTTTTACACACATTTGCAGTTTTTTATTGCTTAAAAACGCTTCCCAGCGCCTGCTGTACACGTTTTCTATTTTGACTCATAACTTCAAAAAGGATGCTTTCCCAGTAAAATCTCTGGCTATTTAGAGTAGAACTCTGCCCTTTATACTAGTTACAGGCAGTTTTTTTCATCCAAAAGCTTTGGTTGGAGTTTTACACACATTTGCAGTTTTTTATTGCTTAAAAACGCTTCCCAGCGCCTGCTGTACACGTTTTCTATTTTGACTCATAACTTCAAAAAGGATGCTTTCCCAGTAAAATCTCTGGCTATTTAGAGTAGAACTCTGCCCTTTATACTAGTTACAGGCAGTTTTTTTCATCCAAAAGCTTTGGTTGGAGTTTTACACACATTTGCAGTTTTTTATTGCTTAAAAACGCTTCCCAGCGCCTGCTGTACACGTTTTCTATTTTGACTCATATCTTCAAAAAGGATGCTTTCCCAGTAAAATCTCTGGCTATTTAGAGTAGAACTCTGCCCTTTATACTAGTTACAGGCAGTTTTTTTCATCCAAAAGCTTTGGTTGGAGTTTTACACACATTTGCAGTTTTTTATTGCTTAAAAACGCTTCCCAGCGCCTGCTGTACACGTTTTCTATTTTGACTCATATCTTCAAAAAGGATGCTTTCCCAGTAAAATCTCTGGCTATTTAGAGTAGAACTCTGCCCTTTATACTAGTTACAGGCAGTTTTTTTCATCCAAAAGCTTTGGTTGGAGTTTTACACACATTTGCAGTTTTTTATTGCTTAAAAACGCTTCCCAGCGCCTGCTGTACACGTTTTCTATTTTGACTCATATCTTCAAAAAGGATGCTTTCCCAGTAAAATCTCTGGCTATTTAGAGTAGAACTCTGCCCTTTATACTAGTTACAGGCAGTTTTTTTCATCCAAAAGCTTTGGTTGGAGTTTTACACACATTTGCAGTTTTTTATTGCTTAAAAACGCTTCCCAGCGCCTGCTGTACACGTTTTCTATTTTGACTCATATCTTCAAAAAGGATGCTTTCCCAGTAAAATCTCTGGCTATTTAGAGTAGAACTCTGCCCTTTATACTAGTTACAGGCAGTTTTTTGCATCCAAAAGCTTTGGTTGGAGTTTTACACACATTTGCAGTTTTTTATTGCTTAAAAACGCTTCCCAGCGCCTTGCTGTACACTTTTTCTATTTTGACTCATAACTTCAAAAAGGATGCTTTCCCAGTAAAATCTCTGGCTATTTAGAGTAGAACTCTGCCCTTTATACTAGTTACAGGCAGTTTTTTGCATCCAAAAGCTTTGGTTGGAGTTTTACACACATTTGCAGTTTTTTATTGCTTAAAAACGCTTCCCAGCGCCTTGCTGTACACTTTTTCTATTTTGACTCATAACTTCAAAAAGGATGCTTTCCCAGTAAAATCTCTGGCTATTTAGAGTAGAACTCTGCCCTTTATACTAGTTACAGGCAGTTTTTTTGCATCCAAAAGCTTTGGTTGGAGTTTTACACACATTTGCAGTTTTTTATTGCTTAAAAACGCTTCCCAGCGCCTGCTGTACACGTTTTCTATTTTGACTCATAATCTTCAAAAAGGATGCTTTCCCAGTAAAATCTCTGGCTATTTAGAGTAGAACTCTGCCCTTTATACTAGTTACAGGCAGTTTTTTTCATCCAAAAGCTTTGGTTGGAGTTTTACACACATTTGCAGTTTTTTATTGCTTAAAAACGCTTCCCAGCGCCTGCTGTACACGTTTTCTATTTTGACTCATATCTTCAAAAAGGATGCTTTCCCAGTAAAATCTCTGGCTATTTAGAGTAGAACTCTGCCCTTTATACTAGTTACAGGCAGTTTTTTTCATCCAAAAGCTTTGGTTGGAGTTTTACACACATTTGCAGTTTTTTATTGCTTAAAAACGCTTCCCAGCGCCTGCTGTACACGTTTTCTATTTTGACTCATATCTTCAAAAAGGATGCTTTCCCAGTAAAATCTCTGGCTATTTAGAGTAGAACTCTGCCCTTTATACTAGTTACAGGCAGTTTTTTGAATAAAAGCTTTGGTTGGAGTTTTACACACATTTGCAGTTTTTTATTGCTTAAAAACGCTTCCCAGCGCCTGCTGTACACGTTTTCTATTTTGACTCATATCTTCAAAAAGGATGCTTTCCCAGTAAAATCTCTGGCTATTTAGAGTAGAACTCTGCCCTTTATACTAGTTACAGGCAGTTTTTTTGAATCCAAAAGCTTTGGTTGGAGTTTTACACACATTTGCAGTTTTTTATTGCTTAAAAACGCTTCCCAGCGCCTGCTGTACACGTTTTCTATTTTGACTCATATCTTCAAAAAGGATGCTTTCCCAGTAAAATCTCTGGCTATTTAGAGTAGAACTCTGCCCTTTATACTAGTTACAGGCAGTTTTTTTCATCCAAAAGCTTTGGTTGGAGTTTTACACACATTTGCAGTTTTTTATTGCTTAAAAACGCTTCCCAGCGCCTGCTGTACACGTTTTCTATTTTGACTCATAATTTCAAAAAGGATGCTTTCCCAGTAAAATCTCTGGCTATTTAGAGTAGAACTCTGCCCTTTATACTAGTTACAGGCAGTTTTTTTCATCCAAAAGCTTTGGTTGGAGTTTTACACACATTTGCAGTTTTTTATTGCTTAAAAACGCTTCCCAGCGCCTGCTGTACACGTTTTCTATTTTGACTCATATCTTCAAAAAGGATGCTTTCCCAGTAAAATCTCTGGCTATTTAGAGTAGAACTCTGCCCTTTATACTAGTTACAGGCAGTTTTTTGCATCCAAAAGCTTTGGTTGGAGTTTTACACACATTTGCAGTTTTTTATTGCTTAAAAACGCTTCCCAGCGCCTTGGCTGTACACTTTTTTTATTTTGACTCATAACTTCAAAAAGGATGCTTTCCCAGTAAAATCTCTGGCTATTTAGAGTAGAACTCTGCCCTTTATACTAGTTACAGGCAGTTTTTTGCATCCAAAAGCTTTGGTTGGAGTTTTACACACATTTGCAGTTTTTTATTGCTTAAAAACGCTTCCCAGCGCCTTGGCTGTACACTTTTTTTATTTTGACTCATATCTTCAAAAAGGATGCTTTCCCAGTAAAATCTCTGGCTATTTAGAGTAGAACTCTGCCCTTTATACTAGTTACAGGCAGTTTTTTTCATCCAAAAGCTTTGGTTGGAGTTTAACACACATTTGCAGTTTTTTATTGCTTAAAAACGCTTCCCAGCGCCTGCTGTACACGTTTTCTATTTTGACTCATATCTTCAAAAAGGATGCTTTCCCAGTAAAATCTCTGGCTATTTAGAGTAGAACTCTGCCCTTTATACTAGTTACAGGCAGTTTTTTTCATCCAAAAGCTTTGGTTGGAGTTTTACACACATTTGCAGTTTTTTATTGCTTAAAAACGCTTCCCAGCGCCTGCTGTACACGTTTTCTATTTTGACTCATATCTTCAAAAAGGATGCTTTCCCAGTAAAATCTCTGGCTATTTAGAGTAGAACTCTGCCCTTTATACTAGTTACAGGCAGTTTTTTTCATCCAAAAGCTTTGGTTGGAGTTTTACACACATTTGCAGTTTTTTATTGCTTAAAAACGCTTCCCAGCGCCTGCTGTACACGTTTTCTATTTTGACTCATAACTTCAAAAAGGATGCTTTCCCAGTAAAATCTCTGGCTATTTAGAGTAGAACTCTGCCCTTTATACTAGTTACAGGCAGTTTTTTTCATCCAAAAGCTTTGGTTGGAGTTTTACACACATTTGCAGTTTTTTATTGCTTAAAAACGCTTCCCAGCGCCTGCTGTACACGTTTTCTATTTTGACTCATAACTTCAAAAAGGATGCTTTCCCAGTAAAATCTCTGGCTATTTAGAGTAGAACTCTGCCCTTTATACTAGTTACAGGCAGTTTTTTTCATCCAAAAGCTTTGGTTGGAGTTTTACACACATTTGCAGTTTTTTATTGCTTAAAAACGCTTCCCAGCGCCTTGCTGTACACTTTTTTATTTTGACTCATAACTTCAAAAAGGATGCTTTCCCAGTAAAATCTCTGGCTATTTAGAGTAGAACTCTGCCCTTTATACTAGTTACAGGCAGTTTTTTTCATCCAAAAGCTTTGGTTGGAGTTTTAACACACATTTGCAGTTTTTTATTGCTTAAAAACGCTTCCCAGCGCCTGCTGTACACGTTTTCTATTTTGACTCATATCTTCAAAAAGGATGCTTTCCCAGTAAAATCTCTGGCTATTTAGAGTAGAACTCTGCCCTTTATACTAGTTACAGGCAGTTTTCTTCTTCCAAAAGCTTTGGTTGGAGTTTTACACACATTTGCAGTTTTTTATTGCTTAAAAACGCTTCCCAGCGCCTTGGCTGTACACTTTTTTTATTTTGACTCATATCTTCAAAAAGGATGCTTTCCCAGTAAAATCTCTGGCTATTTAGAGTAGAACTCTGCCCTTTATACTAGTTACAGGCAGTTTTTTTCATCCAAAAGCTTTGGTTGGAGTTTTACACACATTTGCAGTTTTTTATTGCTTAAAAACGCTTCCCAGCGCCTTGGCTGTACACTTTTTTTATTTTGACTCATATCTTCAAAAAGGATGCTTTCCCAGTAAAATCTCTGGCTATTTAGAGTAGAACTCTGCCCTTTATACTAGTTACAGGCAGTTTTTTTAATCCAAAAGCTTTGGTTGGAGTTTTACACACATTTGCAGTTTTTTATTGCTTAAAAACGCTTCCCAGCGCCTTGCTGTACACGTTTTTCTATTTTGACTCATATCTTCAAAAAGGATGCTTTCCCAGTAAAATCTCTGGCTATTTAGAGTAGAACTCTGCCCTTTATACTAGTTACAGGCAGTTTTTTTCATCCAAAAGCTTTGGTTGGAGTTTTACACACATTTGCAGTTTTTTATTGCTTAAAAACGCTTCCCAGCGCCTGCTGTACACGTTTTCTATTTTGACTCATATCTTCAAAAAGGATGCTTTCCCAGTAAAATCTCTGGCTATTTAGAGTAGAACTCTGCCCTTTATACTAGTTACAGGCAGTTTTTTTCATCCAAAAGCTTTGGTTGGAGTTTAACACACATTTGCAGTTTTTTATTGCTTAAAAACGCTTCCCAGCGCCTTGGCTGTACACTTTTTTTATTTTGACTCATATCTTCAAAAAGGATGCTTTCCCAGTAAAATCTCTGGCTATTTAGAGTAGAACTCTGCCCTTTATACTAGTTACAGGCAGTTTTTTTCATCCAAAAGCTTTGGTTGGAGTTTTAACACACATTTGCAGTTTTTTATTGCTTAAAAACGCTTCCCAGCGCCTGCTGTACACGTTTTCTATTTTGACTCATATCTTCAAAAAGGATGCTTTCCCAATAAAATCTCTGGCTATTTAGAGTAGAACTATGCCCTTTATACTAGTTACAGGCAGTTTTTTTCATCCAAAAGCTTTGGTTGGAGTTTTACACACATTTGCAGTTTTTTATTGCTTAAAAACGCTTCCCAGCGCCTGCTGTACACGTTTTCTATTTTGACTCATATCTTCAAAAAGGATGCTTTCCCAGTAAAATCTCTGGCTATTTAGAGTAGAACTCTGCCCTTTATACTAGTTACAGGCAGTTTTTTTCATCCAAAAGCTTTGGTTGGAGTTTTACACACATTTGCAGTTTTTAATTGCTTAAAAACTGCTTCCCCAGCTCCCTCTGCTGTACACTTTTTTTAATTTTCACTCATAACTTCACAAAGGATGCTTTCCCAGTAAAGTCTCTGGCTATTTAGAGTAGAACTCTGCCCTTTATACTAGTTACAGGCAGTTTTTTTCATCCAAAAGCTTTGGTTGGAGTTTAACACACATTTGCAGTTTTTTATTGCTTAAAAACGCTTCCCAGCGCCTGCTGTACACGTTTTCTATTTTGACTCATATCTTCAAAAAGGATGCTTTCCCAGTAAAATCTCTGGCTATTTAGAGTAGAACTCTGCCCTTTATACTAGTTACAGGCAGTTTTTTTAATCCAAAAGCTTTGGTTGGAGTTTTACACACATTTGCAGTTTTTTATTGCTTAAAAACGCTTCCCAGCGCCTTGCTGTACACGTTTTTCTATTTTGACTCATATCTTCAAAAAGGATGCTTTCCCAGTAAAATCTCTGGCTATTTAGAGTAGAACTCTGCCCTTTATACTAGTTACAGGCAGTTTTTTGAATCCAAAAGCTTTGGTTGGAGTTTTACACACATTTGCAGTTTTTTATTGCTTAAAAACGCTTCCCAGCGCCTGCTGTACACGTTTTCTATTTTGACTCATATCTTCAAAAAGGATGCTTTCCCAGTAAAATCTCTGGCTATTTAGAGTAGAACTCTGCCCTTTATACTAGTTACAGGCAGTTTTTTTCATCCAAAAGCTTTGGTTGGAGTTTTACACACATTTGCAGTTTTTTATTGCTTAAAAACGCTTCCCAGCGCCTGCTGTACACGTTTTCTATTTTGACTCATATCTTCAAAAAGGATGCTTTCCCAGTAAAATCTCTGGCTATTTAGAGTAGAACTCTGCCCTTTATACTAGTTACAGGCAGTTTTTTTCATCCAAAAGCTTTGGTTGGAGTTTAACACACATTTGCAGTTTTTTATTGCTTAAAAACGCTTCCCAGCGCCTGCTGTACACGTTTTCTATTTTGACTCATATCTTCAAAAAGGATGCTTTCCCAGTAAAATCTCTGGCTATTTAGAGTAGAACTCTGCCCTTTATACTAGTTACAGGCAGTTTTTTGAATCCAAAAGCTTTGGTTGGAGTTTTACACACATTTGCAGTTTTTTATTGCTTAAAAAAACTTCCCAGCGCCTTGGCTTTACACTTTTTTTATTTTGACTCATATCTTCAAAAAGGATGCTTTCCCAGTAAAATCTCTGGCTATTTAGAGTAGAACTCTGTCCTTTATACTAGTTACAGGCAGTTTTTTGAATCCAAAAGCTTTGGTTGGAGTTTTACACACATTTGCAGTTTTTTATTGCTTAAAAACGCTTCCCAGCAACTGCTGTACACGTTTTCTATTTTGACTCATATCTTCAAAAAGGATGCTTTCCCAGAAAAATCTCTGGCTATTTAGAGTAGAACTCTGCCCTTTATACTAGTTACAGGCAGTTTTTTTCATCCAAAAGCTTTGGTTGGAGTTTAACACACATTTGCAGTTTTTTATTGCTTAAAAACGCTTCCCAGCGCCTGCTGTACACGTTTTCTATTTTGACTCATATCTTCAAAAAGGATGCTTTCCCAGAAAAATCTCTGGCTATTTAGAGTAGAACTATGCCCTTTATACTAGTTACAGGCAGTTTTTTTCATCCAAAAGCTTTGGTTGGAGTTTAACACACATTTGCAGTTTTTTATTGCTTAAAAACGCTTCCCAGCGCCTGCTGTACACGTTTTCTATTTTGACTCATATCTTCAAAAAGGATGCTTTCCCAGTAAAATCTCTGGCTATTTAGAGTAGAACTATGCCCTTTATACTAGTTACAGGCAGTTTTTTTCATCCAATAGCTTTGGTTGGAGTTTTACACACATTTGCAGTTTTTTATTGCTTAAAAACGCTTCCCAGCGCCTGCTGTACACGTTTTCTATTTTGACTCATATCTTCAAAAAGGATGCTTTCCCAGTAAAATCTCTGGCTATTTAGAGTAGAACTCTGCCCTTTATACTAGTTACAGGCAGTTTTTTTCATCCAAAAGCTTTGGTTGGAGTTTAACACACATTTGCAGTTTTTTATTGCTTAAAAACGCTTCCCAGCGCCTGCTGTACACGTTTTCTATTTTGACTCATATCTTCTAAAAAGGATGCTTTCCCAGTAAAATCTCTGGCTATTTAGAGTAGAACTCTGCCCTTTATACTAGTTACAGGCAGTTTTTTTCATCCAAAAGCTTTGGTTGGAGTTTTACACACATTTGCTGTTTTAATTGCTTAAAAATGCTCCCCAGCTCCCTCTGCTGTACACTTTTTTAAATTTTCACTCATAACTTCACAAAGGATGCTTTCCCAGTAAAGTCTCTTGCTTTTAAGAGTAGAACTCTCCCCTTTATACTAGTTACAGGCAGTGGTTTGATTCCCAAATGTTTGGTTGGAGTTTTACACACATTTGCAGTTTTTATTGCTTAAAAATGCTTCCCAGCTCTCTGCTGTACACTTTTTTTCTTGTAGCTCATAACTTCACAAAGGATGCTTTCCAAGTAAATTCTCTGTCTTTTTCGAGTAAAACTCTCCCCTTTATGCTAGTTACAGGCAGTGGTTTGAATCCCAAAGCTCTGGTAGGAGTTTTACACACATTTGCAGCTTTTTTCGCTTAAAAATGCTTCCCAGCGCCTGCTGTACACTTTTTCTATTTTGAATCATAACTTCACAAAGGATGCTTTTCCAATAAATTATCTTGCTTTTTAGAATAGAACTCTCCCCTTTATAAGAGTTACAGGCAGTGGTTTGAATCCCAAAGCTTTGGTTGGAGTTTCACAAACATTTGCTGTTTTTATTGCTTGAATATGCTTCCCAGCTCACTCTGCTGGACACTTTTTTTATTGTGACTCATAACTTCACACAGGATGCTTTCCCAGTAAATTCTCTTGCTTTTTAGAGTAGAACTCTCCCTTTTATACTATGTACAGGCTGTGGTTTGAATCCCAAAGCTTTGGTTGGAGTTTTACACACATTTGCTGTTTATATTGTTTAAAAATGCTTCCCAGCGCCTGCTGTACACTTTTTTTATTTTGACTCATAACTTCACAAAGGATGCTTTCCCAGTAAAGTCTCTTGCTTTTTAGAGTAGAACTCTCCCCTTTATACTTGTTACAGGAATTGTTTTGAATCCCAAAGCTTTGGTTGGAGTTTCACAAACATTTGCTGTTTTTATTGCTTGAAAATGCTTCCCAGCTCACTCTGCTGGACACTTTTTTTATTGTGACTCATAACTTCACAAAGGATGCTTTCCAAGTAAATTCTCTTGCATTTTAGAGTAAAACTCTCCCCTTTATACTAGTTAAAGGCAGTGGTTTAAATACCAAAGCTTTGGTTGGAGTTTCACACACATTTGCTGTTTTTATTGCTTGAAAATGCTTCCCAGCTCACTCTGCTGTACACTTTTTTTATTGTGACTCGTAACTTCACAAAGGATGCTTTCCCAGTAAATTCTCTTGCTTTTTAGAGTAAAATTATCCCCTTTATACTAGTTACAGGCAATGGTTTGAATCCCAAAGCTTTTGTGGGATTTTTACACACATTTGCTGTTTTTATTGCTTAAAAATGCTTCCCAGCGCCTGCTGTACACTTTTTTTATTGTGACTCAAAACTTCACAAAGGATGCTTTCCCAGAAAATCCTCTTGCTTTTTTGAGTAAAACTCTCCCCTTTATACTAGTTACAGTCAGTGGTTTGAATCCCAAAGCTTTGGTTGGAGTTTTACACACATTTGCTGTTTTTATTGCTTAAAAATGCTTCCCAGCGCCTGCTGTACACTTTTTTTTATTGTAACTCATAACTTCACAAAGGATGCTTTCCAAGTAAATTCTCATGCATTTTCGAGTAAAACCCTCCCCTTTATACTAGTTACAAGCAGTGGTTTGAATCCCAAAGCTTTGGTTGGAGTTTTACAAACATTTGCAGCTTTTTTCACTTAAAAATGCTTCCCAGCGCCTTGCTGTACACTTTTTCTATTTTGAATCATAACTTCACAAAGGATGCTTTTCCAATAAATTCTCTTGCTTTTTAGAATAGAACTCTCTTCTTTATAAGAGTTACAGGCAGTGGTTTGAATCCCAAAGCTTTGGTTGGAGATTTTCACACATTTGCAGTTTTTATTGCTTAAAAATGCTTCACAGCTCGCTCTGCTGTACACTTTTTTAATTGTAACTCATAACTTCACAAAGGATGCTTTCCCAGTAAATTCTCTTGCTTTTTAGAGTAAAACTCTCCCCTTTATACGAGTTACAGGCAGTGGTTTGAATCCCAAAGCTTTGGTTGGAGTTTCACACACATTTGCTGTTTTTATTGCTTGAAAATGCTTCCCAGCTCACTCTGCTGTACACTTTTTTTTATTGTAACTCATAACTTCACAAAGTATGCTTTCCCAGTAAATTATCTTGCTTTTTAGAGTAGAACTCTCCCCTTTATACTAGGTACAGGCAGTGGTTTGAATCCCAAAGTTTTGTTTGGAGTTTTACACACATTTGCAGTTTTTATAGCTTAAAAATGCTTCCCAGCTTCCTCTGCTGTACACATTTTTAATTTTCACTCATAACTTCACAAAGGATGCTTTCCCAGTAAATTCTCTTGCTTTTTAGAGTAGAACTCTCCCCTTTATACTAGTTACAGGCAGTGGTTTGAATCCCAAAGCTTTGGTTGGAGTTTTACACACATTTGCTGTTTATATTGCTTAAAAATGCTTCCCAGCGCCTGCTGTACACTTTTTTTATTTTGACTCATAACTTCACAAAGGATGCTTTCCAAGTGAATTCTCTTGCATTTTAGAGTAAAACTCTCCCCTTTATACTAGTTACAGGCAGTGGTTTGAATCCCAAAGCTTTTGTTGGAGTTTTACACACATTTGCTGTTTTTATTGCTAAAAAATGCTTCCCAGCGCCTGCTGTACACTTTTTTTATTGTGACTTATAACTTCACAAAGGATGATTTCCCAGTAAATTCTCTTGCTTTTTATAGTAAAATTATCCCCTTTATACTAGTTACAGGCAATGGTTTGAATCCCAAAGCTTTGGTTGGAGTTTTACACACATTTGCTGTTTTTATTGCTTAAAAATGCTTCCCAGCTCCCTCTGCTGTACACTTTTTTTATTGTAACTCATAACTTCACAAAGGATGCTCTCCAAGTAAATTCTCTTGCATTTAAGAGTAAAACTCTCCCCTTTATACTAGTTACAGGCAGTGGTTTGAATCCCAAAGCTTTGGTTGGAGTTTGACACACATTTGCAGTTTTTATCACTTAAAAATGCTTCCCAGCGCCTGCTGTACACTTTTTTGATTTTGACTCATAACTTCACAAAGGATGCTTTCCCAGTAAATTCTCTTGCTTTTTCCAATAAAACTATCCCCTTTATATTCGTTACAGGCAGTGGTTTGAATTCCAAAGCTTTGGTTGGAATTTTACACACATTTGCAGTTTTTATCGCTTAAAAATGCTTCCCAGCGCCTGTTGTCCACTTTTTTTATTTTGACTCATAACTTCACAAAGGATGCTTTCTCAGTAAATTCTCTTGCTTTTTAGAGTAGAACTCTCACATTTATAGTTTTACACACATTTGCTGTTTTAATTGCTTAAAAATGCTCCCCAGCTCCCTCTGCTGTACACTTTTTTTTTTATTGTAACTCATAACTTCACAAAGGATGCTTTCCCAGTAAATTCTCTTGCTTTTTCCAATAAAACTATCCCCTTTATACTCGTTACAGGCAATGGTTTGAAGCCCAAAGCTTTGGTTTGAGTTTTACAAACATTTGCAGTGTTTATTGCTTAAAAATGCTTCCCAGCGCCTGCTATACACATTTTTTATTTTCACTCATAACTTCACAATGGATGCTTTCCCAGTAAAGTCTCTTGCTTTTTCGAGTAAAACTCTCCCCTTTATGCTAGTTACAGGCAGTGGTTTGAATCCCAAAGATTTGGTTGGAGTTTTACACACATTTGCTGTTGTTATTGCTTAAAAATGCTTCCCAGCTCCCTCTGCTGTACACTTTTTTTATTTTGACTCATAACTTCACAAAGGATGTTTTCCCAGTAAATTCTCTTGCTTTTTAGAGTAAAATTATCCCCTTTATACTAGTTACAGGCAATGGTTTGAATCTCAAAGCTTTTGTGGGATTTTTACACACATTTGCTGTTTTTATTGCTTAAAAATGCTTCCCAGCGCCTGCTGTACACTTTTTTTATTTTCACTCATAACTTCACAAAGGATGCTTTCCCAGTAAAGTCTCTTGCTTTTTCAAGTAAAACTCTCCCCTTTATACTCGCTATTGGCAGTGGTTTGAATCCCAAAGCTTTGGTTGGAGTTTTACACACATTTGCTGTTTTTATTGCTTAAAAATGCTTCCCAGCGCCTGCATTACACTTTTTTTATTTTCACTCATAACTTCACAAAGGATGCTTTCCCAGTAAAGTCTCTTGCTTTTTAGAGTAGAACTCTCCCCTTTATACTAGTTACAGGAATTGTTTTGAATCCCAAAGCTTTGGTTGGAGTTTTACACACATTTGCAGTTTTTATTGCTTAAAAATGCTTCCCAGCTCACTCTGCTGGACACTTTTTTTATTGTGACTCATAACTTCACAAACGATGCTTTCCCAGTAAATTATCTTGCTTTTTAGAGTAGAACTCTCCCCTTTATACTGTGTACAGGCCGTGGTTTGAATACCAAAGCTTTGGTTGGAGTTTTACATACATTTGCTGTTTTTATTGCTTAAAAATGCTTCCCAGCGCCTGCTGTATACTTTTTTTATTGTGACTCATAACTTCACAAAGGATGCTTTCCCAGTAAATTCTCTTGCTTTTTTTAGAGTAGTACTCTCCCCTTTATACTAGTTACAGGCAGTGGTTTGAATCCCAAAGCTTTGGTTGGAGTTTTACACACATTTGCTGTTTATATTGCTTAAAAATGCTTCCCAGCGCCTGCTGTACACTTTTTTTATTTTGACTCATAACTTCACAAAGGATGCTTTCCAAGGAAATTCTCTTGCATTTTATAGTAAAACTCTCCCCTTTCTACTAGTTACAGGCAGTGGTTTGAATCCCAAAGCTTTGATTGGAGTTTCACACACATTTGCTGTTTTTATTGCTTGAAAATGCTTCCCAGCTCACTCTGCTGTACACTTTTTTTATTGTGACTCATAACTTCACAAAGGATGCTTTCCCAGTAAATTCTCTTGCTTTTTCGAGTAAAATTATCCCCTTTATACTAGTTACAGGCAATGGTTTGAATCCCAAAGCTTTGGTGGGATTTTTACACACATTTGCTGTTTATATTGTTTAAAAATGCTTCCCAGTGGCTGCTGTACACTTTTTTTTATTTTGACTCATAACTTCACAAACGATGCTTTCCAAGTAAATTCTCTTGCATTTTAGAGTAAAACTCTCCCCTTTATACTAGTTAAAGGCAGTGGTTTGAATACCAAAGCTTTGTTTGGAGTTTCACACACATTTGCTGTTTTTATTGCTTGAAAATGCTTCCCAGCTCACTCTGCTGTACACTTTTTTTATTGTGACTCATAACTTCACAAAGGATGCTTTCCCAGTAAATTCTCTTGCTTTTTAGAGTAAAATTATCCCCTTTATACTAGTTACAGGCAATGGTTTGAATCCCAAAGCTTTTGTGGGATTTTTACACACATTTGCTGTTTTTATTGCTTGAAAATGCTTCCCAGCTCACTCTGCTGTACACTTTTTTTATTGTGCACTCATAACTTCACAAAGGATGCTTTCCCAGTAAAGTCTCTTGCTTTTTCAAGTAAAACTCTCCCCTTTATACTCGTTACAGGCAGTGGTTTGAATCCCAAAGCTTTGGTTGGAGTTTTACACACATTTGCTGTTTTTATTGCTTAAAAATGCTTCCCAGCGCCTGCTATACACTTTTTTTATTTTCACTCATAACTTCACAAAGGATGCTTTCCCAGTAAAGTCTCTTGCTTTTTAGAGTAGAACTCTCCCCTTTATACTAGTTACAGGCAGTGTTTTGAATCCAAAGCTTTGGTTGGAGTTTTACACACATTTGCAGTTTTTATTGCTTAAAAATGCTTCCCAGCTCCCTCTGCTGTACACTTTTTTTATTGTGACTCATAACTTCACAAAGGATGCTTTCCCAGTAAATTATCTTGCTTTTTAGAGTAGAACTCTCCCCTTTATACTAGTTACAGGCAGTGGTTTGAATACCAAAGCTTTGGTTGGAGTTTTACATACATTTGCTGTTTTTATTGCTTAAAAATGCTTCCCAGCGCCTGCTGTATACTTTTTTTATTGTGACTCATAACTTCACAAAGGATGCTTTCCCAGTAAATTCTCTTGCTTTTTTTAGAGTAGTACTCTCCCCTTTATACTAGTTACAGGCAGTGGTTTGAATCCCAAAGCTTTGGTTGGAGTTTTACACACATTTGCTGTTTATATTGCTTAAAAATGCTTCCCAGCGCCTGCTGTACACTTTTTTTATTTTGACTCATAACTTCACAAAGGATGCTTTCCAAGGAAATTCTCTTGCATTTTATAGTAAAACTCTCCCCTTTCTACTAGTTACAGGCAGTGGTTTGAATCCCAAAGCTTTGATTGGAGTTTCACACACATTTGCTGTTTTTATTGCTTGAAAATGCTTCCCAGCTCACTCTGCTGTACACTTTTTTTATTGTGACTCATAACTTCACAAAGGATGCTTTCCCAGTAAATTCTCTTGCTTTTTCGAGTAAAATTATCCCCTTTATACTAGTTACAGGCAATGGTTTGAATCCCAAAGCTTTGGTGGGATTTTTACA
>NW_026904464.1:0-21915 GCF_024500275.1 Phycodurus eques | reverse complement strand
ACCTCGTGTCTCATTCCCTCTCGTTGCCAGTTCGTTGTACCTTGTCGTCACGTTCCAGCATTCCTTGTCACAGACTCACAGTAAGACTTTGACCCTGTTCCAATTATCAACCTTGCCTCTTTGCCTCATGTTCTTGGATACTGTTGCCTTTCTTGGATTGCCTGCCTGTGTACCGACCTATGCCCGTCTATTAAACCTCTCTTTTTGGAAACTGTCCATTTGTTTTGGAGTCGTGCATTTTTGGGTCCTATCCTCTGTTCCGTTCATGACAGAACGAACTGGCCGTAACATGGACCCAGCAGACTCAGATCCGGTGCGCAAAGCCCTTCAAGCGCAGGGTCAACGCCTCTCGAAGCAGGATGAGCAGATTGCTGCCCTCCACCTTCATCTAGAGGGACTGTCAAGGCATCAGGACAATATGATGAGACAGGTGGCCTCACAGTTTGAACTTCTTATGAAAATTATCCAAGAGAAGGAACCAGTTGGCACCACACCCAATACCGCCACGGTATTTCCATGTGAAACAGTCAACATGCAGCCACCTGCCACCTCCGCTGCTGTCTGCCCACAGCTCTCTCGACCGGAGAGGTTCTCTGGAAATTCTGGGAACATTAAGCCGTTCATCACGCAGTGCGAACTCCACTTTGAGCTCCAGGCAGCTGCCTTCCCCACCGAGCGGGCAAAGATCGCTTTCGTCATTTCCCACCTGACTGGTCGTGCGGAGGCGTGGGCTACTGCTGAATGGAGCCGCAATTCCGCCACGTGTCATTCATGGGCTTTTTTTGTAAAGACTATGGAGCAAATTTTTCAATTTTCCACTCCTGATCGTGAGGCAGCTCGCTCCCTTGTCACCTTACAACAAGGCATGCGCAGGGTGTCAGATTACGCGATTGAGTTCCGCATTCTAGCAGCTGAGAGTCATTGGAATAATCGGGCGGTACTCGATGCCTTTTTTCAAGGACTATCCCCCGCCGTCAAGGATCATTTAGTCCCGCTAGATCTGCCGACCGACTTGGACACTCTCATCGCTCTCGCCGTAAAAATCGACAAGAGGCTTTTGGATCGCGAGCTGGATGGAGATCGGCGGAAGGCTGCGTCACCGCGCACTTTGAGGACGAGCCTCGGTGACCAGCCAAACCAAGGCAGATCCCCTGGTTCCGGTCTCAACCCACTGGCTAACGTCCCCACGGAGGAACCCATGCAACTGGGCAGGTTCCGTCTCTCCCCTGAGGAACGTCAACAGAGGGAAGGACGGTGCTTCTACTGCGGTCAGTTGGGTCATTCCGTGAGCAACTGTCACGTCAAAGTTGCCGGTGGCGGTAGCAAGGGCACAGGAGAGGTGAGTCTGAATTTCATGAAGGAAGACCCTACACGAGTTCTTCCTAAAGTGACACTATGCTCTCCTGATCAAGAAATTCATACACCTGTATGTTAGTTTTCATGTTTTTGACGCCATGAATCATGACCTTATCTTAGGGAACCCATGGTTGAAATTACATAACCCCCACATTGACTGGTCCTCTTGGCAGGTTATGTCATGGGGCAGCAATTGCGCCCGGAACTGTTTCAAGCCGCCATGTGACGTTCAGGGTCATGTTTCTAAGGACAATCCACAGACCCCATCTGGGTATCCTGATTTATCTCAAGTGCCCACCTGTTACCAGGATATTAAAGACGTTTTTCCAAGTCCAAGGCCAAATCCCTTCCACCCCACAGACCTTATGACTGTGTTATTGACTTGCTGCCTGGAACCACACCCTCACGAGGGAGGTTGTTCTCTCTTTCAGGGCCGGAACACAAGGCCATGAAGGAGTACGTGGAGGAATCACTGGCAGCCGGGATCATTCGCCCATCTTCATCCCCTGCGGGAGCAGGATTTTTCTTTGTGGACAAGAAAGACAAGACCCTGCGACCCTGTATCGATTACCGGGGTTTCAACGAGATCACTGTAAAAAACAGGTACCCTCTTCCTCTCATCTCCACCGCCTTTGAGTTCCTGGAGGGAGCCAAGGTTTTTCACCAAACTGGACTTAAGAAATGCATATCATCTAGTCAGGATAAGGGAGGGGGATGAATGGAAAACAGCATTCAACACACCAACAGGACATTATGAATATTTGGTAATGCCTTTTGAGCTTACTAACGCTCCAGCTGTTTTCCAGAACCTTGTCAATGATGTCCTGCGTGACATGCTGAATGTTTATGTTTTTGTTTATTTGGATGACATTTTGATTTTCTCCCCGGATGAGGAGACTCACATTCTTCATGTCCGCTGTTTTGCAGCAGTTACTGCAGAATCAACTATGTGTTAAGGCTGAGAAATGTGAGTTCCACAAGGCGTCAGTTTCTTTTCTGGGTTTTGTCCTGGCTCAAGGTGAAGTCAAAATGGACCCTTGCAAAGTCGATGCAGTAATTAATTGGCCTACTCCCACGTCACGCAAAGATGTACAAAGGTTCTTAGGGTTCGCAAACTTCTACAGAAAATTCATCAGGAATTTCAGTTCTATAGCCTCTCCTTTGCATGATCTTACCTCGCCACACAAACCTTTTGCATGGAACCCCCTTTGTCAGGCAGCGTTTCAAAAACTTAAGTCGAGCTTTACCTCCGCTCCCATCCTTACTTTGGCAGATCTCCAACAGCAGTTTGTGGTAGAAGTCGATGCGTCTGATGCCGGAATAGGAGCAGTGCTCTCCCAGAAATCTCTCAAGGATGATAAATTACATCCTTGTGCTTTTCTCTCCAAAAAACTGACCCCAGCTGAGAAAAATTATGACATTGGTGACCGTGAACTGCTGGCAGTCAAGGTGGCTTTGATGGAGTGGAGGCACTGGCTAGAGGGGGCACAGACTCCGTTTTTAGTATGGACAGATCACAAGAACCTTGAGTATATTAAGACTGCTAAAAGATTAAATGCGAGGCAGGCTAGATGGGCTCTGTTCTTTACGAGATTTAATTTCACGCTATCCTACCGACCCGGTTCTAAAAATGGTAAGCCAGATGCTTTGTCACGCATTTTCTCCGAAGAGAATTCTTTGTCCGACCCAAAGACTATTTTGCCCAAGTCATGTTTGATTTCCGCTTTTGTTTGGGACATAGAAACGGCGGTTAAAGGGGCTCTGAAAAACACTCCTAGCCCTGACGATTGCCCTGAAAACAGGCTTTATGTGGTTCCGACCTTAAGGGGAAGAGTCATCCACTGGGCTCACACGAACCGCACTGTATGTCACCCAGGCATTGCCAAGACTCAATCAGTGGTCGAACAGCGCTTTTGTTGGCCTAATGTTAGGAGGGATGTTATCAATTATGTCAATGCTTTTCCAGGTATGTGCTGCCAACAAGCCCTCTCATCAACGTCCTTCTGGGGAGTTGCGACGGGGGATACTGTTATGTGTGTGTGTGTTCCAGGTTTTTTCTTCCCCCCCGTTTCACACACACCTGCTCCTGTGAGCATCTTCACCACCTGTGCCTCATTCACCCTAATTACCTATTGTATTTAACCTCGTGTCTCATTCCCTCTCGTTGCCAGTTCGTTGTACCTTGTCGTCACGTTCCAGCATTCCTTGTCACAGACTCACAGTAAGACTTTGACCCTGTTCCGATTATCAACCTTGCCTCTTTGCCTCATGTTCTTGGATACTGTTGCCTTTCTTGGATTGCCTGCCTGTGTACCGACCTATGCCCGTCTATTAAACCTCTCTTTTTGGAAACTGTCCATTTGTTTTGGAGTCGTGCATTTTTGGGTCCTATCCTCTGTTCCGTTCATGACAGGAAGCCGATAACCACAGATCTTAAAATACACTGTTGAGCTTCTCAAAGCAAGAATCATACCCATCAACCAAAACATGAATCTTCAATGACCCCTTTACTTGTTACACAGGCCACCTTGAGAGGACACACTTTTAATATTGCAACATACTTATCTACCACAGATGCTTTCTTTGGTGGGCTCATCCAGGAATTGAACCCGGGACCTCTCACACCCGAAGCGAGAATCATACCTCTAGTCCAATGAGCCACAAAATGCACAGTAGACCACATTACTTGTCACATGGGATCACCGTGTGACGGCACTGAAAATGAGGCCTTTTCCACGAGGAACCGCTCACACCCCAAGTGAGAATTATACCCCAAGAACAACAAACCACACTGAGGAGCTCATGACCTCATATCTTGTCACATGGGCCACCGTACGACAAGGTAGTTAAAAATGCACCAGATAGATTCCAAACAATGTTTTGAAGGAGGGCTCGTCCAGAACCTCTCAACCCCAAAATGAGAATCATACCCATAAACCAATGAGCCACAGAGAAATGAAACCCCCGTTTCTATTATTGATGTCATGTCTGTTCCCAGCGAGAAGTGTGGTGTGGAACAGCAGAGTGTGGCAGCTCGGCTCCAAGCATAGCGAGCTGGATGCCTTGAGTATGAGGGGCCATTAGGGACATTATTCAGGATTAACTCTCACACTTACTATTCAAATGCTTTCACACACACACAAACTACTGAAAGGCTGTCATTAACACTACTCAAATGCTCTCATTGACTACTCAAATGCTCTTTTACACTACTCAAATGCTCTCATTTACACTACTCAAGTGCTTTCATTGACACTAGTCAAATGTTCTCATTTACACAACTCAAATGCTCTAATTTACACTACTCAAATGCTCTCATTTACACTAGTCAAATGCTCTCATTTACACTAGTCAAATGCTCTCATTTGCACGACTATATTTAATAAAGTCATGAAATATTTGACTCTGACTGGAGTGCATCGCTATGATACGAGTTTCACTACGACAATTAAATTCCTTCTTTCCCTTTGGACACCTCATTAGGTACACCGGCGCAGGGGAGCTTAAACGCGACTATCTGGCCATCATAGGCATGATGGCCAGATAGTCGCAACGTATACATTTCAGATTGTAACGCAGCGGTGTTGAAATTCTGCCTTGAGTTCAGGAGTAAACACACATCCACTGCGCTTTAGCCCGAAAGGCACATATATTCGCCAGAATCCGCGACCGAATTATGGCGTCTTGCTCTTGATTGACAAGCAAGCCTCGTCCTACGTCATACACGACACGGCTTCTGATTGGCCGACCATTACGTCATATCCTACAGCACTTACCTATTAAAAGCACTCATTTTAAATCAATGAGGAAAAGCGTTCTTGAAACACAATATCAACAAGTATACGACATATATACATTAAAAATATATATATGTATGTACTATACAGTATAATGCTATGTAACGCTACTGCTTAAGTTAGGCTTACTATTGCACTTTATCGCTGTTGGTCAATGCCATATTTTATTTTGAAACCACTTTTCAACTCATAAATATACGCTGACAAACACGCCTTAAATGTTTGCACACATACACCTCAAACACACTCACATGAACATGTCAGATCTATTCACATACCATCCTCAAATCCATTCATCATTTCCATTTCAAATGCTCGCATACATACTTGTGGGAGATTTATTTTAAGATAGATAGATAGATAGATAGATCGATAGATAGACAGACAGACAGATAGATAGATAGATAGATAGATAGATAGATAGATAGATAGATAGATAGATAGATAGATAGATAGATAGATAGATAGATAGATAGATAGATAGATAGATAGATAGATAGATAGATAGATAGATAGGGCCAGATGTGATCGGAAAATATTAACGTTGCCCATTTTATGTTAGAGAAAATAGGTTTGAACAGTGTTATTACAGGTGTATCAGTGCACAACCAAAGGATTGAGAGACTATGGGCAGAGCTCAATAGAGTTGTATCCAGACACTTTATAAATCTCTTTAACTTCATGGAGGAGCATGGGGTACTGGATTCGCTGAATGAACTACATCTATTTTGCCTGCATTATGTGTATCTGCCAAGAATTGAAAGAGCAACAACTGAATTTATCAATCAATGGAACAATCATGGCCTCTCTACACAAGGGGGTGACATGCAGGTGTTATAAACAATGCAGGAATCCATCCAGCCATTAACAGTGTCTTTGATACTAATAACTACGTTGGCGTTGATCAAGAAGGCCCATTACCTGAACTGCAAACTAATAATAATGTGGTGATTCCAGAAATTAATACAAACATGGATGACATTACAATGAACATGATTCAACAAGTGAACCCACTCGGAAATGATGGTAACCATGGAATAGATATTTTCTGTTCACTTCTGAACTTTATTCAGTGATTAAACATTGACTATACATCTGTTATCTGTCATCTGTTAAAGAAGACCAAGGTTTTTTTCCCCCTCTCAAGAGTTTGTAATTGTAGGTCAAGTTAATGAAAATTGTCTTATTTTTGTTACAAAAATAACATTTTGGTTACTTCTGTAGATTTCTTAGCCATGTACTTTTACATTTGAGAATAACATGTTCATGCTCGGCCAAACCCATATGTGTTCCCGAATGCAAAGTCGAACTTCTCCTTAAACAGTTCGTAAGAGGCATATAATGGCAACTTTATGCAATTAATGCACGTGTTGGCAAGAGGGAACAGAGAAAAAGCATCATCATCTCCTTGATGAAGGAACTGGACAGAAGGAGTTGGAGTAAAGCCAATAGGTGGTACCACAGATGTTCCTTTTGTGAAGGCCAAGATTTTCTCAAGTTTGGATGGCCCCTCTTCTTCTGTTAGAACTAAACAGTCAGTTAAAGTACTCAAAAATAAATAGAATACACACACACACACAATAAGGGGGGTGGAATGAATGTGTGTATTTGACCACTAAAGCAAGATAGTAACCACCATCTCCTCAGCAGCTCTCTTGTTGCTCCCTTCTGGGGAGAGACCAATATTGAAAAGATCATCCATCTGGTCAGCAGTCAGTTGGTGTGCCTCGAAGCAGAACAGGGGACGAAAGCCGTCTGGATGTTGAATTTGCTGAAGAACCCCAAGAGTTTTCAGTCCTTCACAAAATCTGCAAACAATTGCACAAAGCACAACTGTAAAGTCAAATCACCCGTTGGTTTCATAGACTTTCATTATATTTTGTGACAGTCGTCTTAAACCGTGCTGGCATACCCGAGAGAGAAAAGTGAACAACAGCTATTACTGCATACCTCTGAAATGGGCCTTGAACCCTGTGAATGACCTGAAACATGACAATGTCATGTACCAGCAGAGCCTTTTCTGTAATTGACTGCATAGGCCTCAAACATCCTGCATTGGCCAAGTAGTCGAGCAAAGGATTTATTTGACTTCTCGAGGTCATCAAGCGTTGTACTTTCAGATACCTAGCATCACAAGGATAAGCAGAGTGACTTATGGCAGCTTCATACAAGTCTTATTAAATTTTGACAACAGGGCTGGTTGATGTAGCCTTGAGTTTTTATTGTTTCACCCAAAATTCTCCAGACGGGGAGAAAGGCAAAGACATTCAAAACTCTGAAAGTTTCCCTTTAAACGCTACCCTTAAAATTTAAATACTGTGCACACATTTTCAACATGAAATTAAATATTCCCTTAAGGATTAATAGGTTACTGCAAAACTGTCATTGAATTTAACGAATAAAGGTTGCTGCTTCCAAACAACCTTGTTTCACCAAATGCTTTCCTAACAGCGCACTGTTCCCTAACGTTACTATAAGTAAAAAGGGAAAAGCGCTTTGCTATCAACACTTGCCAATTCAGCAGTGGAAAACAAATTGGAAAACAAGAGAACTTTGCAATGTAAAGTAATTGTAATGCAGTTTAAGATGTAACAACGACCAAATTACCTTTTTTACTTTATCCATGAGTTGGGTGTCAGCTATATCTTCAACATTTGGATTTGCTGAACCATTGACCAAAAGACTAAATAGTACTGGGGAAAGGAAGTTTGGTGGTGGACCGCCATGTACCAAGCTCACTGCAGTGGCTCTCCCAGCAAAGTAGTACCAGTCCCCTCTGAGAGCTGCACAATGATAGCATAAAAGGATATTTAACATTGAATAAAGAAAAAAAATTAATCAGTTTTCTTTTTACCGCTTCTCCTCACTAGGTTCGCGGGCGTGCTGGACTATCCCAGCTATCTTCAGGCGGGAGGCGGGGTACACCCTGAACTGGTCACCAGCCAATCGCAGGGCAAATAGAGAAACAATCATTCGCACCTACGGGCAATTTAGAGTCTTCGGTGAACCTAGCATGCATGTTTTTGGAATGTGGGAGGAAACCGGAGTGCCCGGAGAAAAGCCACGCAGGTACGGGAGGAACATGCCAACTCCACACAGGTGGGGCCGGGATTTGAACCCCGGTCCCCAGAACTGTGAGGCAGATGTGCTAACCAGTCGACCAACGTGCAGTCAAAAAATGTTTTATCCATCCATGCATCCATTTTCTACCGCTTATCGAGGTCGGGTCGCGGGGGCAGTAGCTTTAGCAGGGACACCCAGACTTCCCTCTCCCCAGCCACTTCATCCAGCTCTTCCGGGGGGATCCCGAGGCGTTCCCAGGCCAGCCGAAGGACGTTGTCTCTCCAGCATGTACTGGGTTGTCTCCGGGGTCTCCTCCCGGGGGGACATGCCCGGAACACCTCACCAGGGAGGTGTCCGGGAGGCATCCGAATCAGATGCCCCAGCCACCTCATCCAGCTCTTCTCGATGTGGAGGAGCAGCGGCTCTACTCTGAGATCCTCCCGGATGACCGAGCTTCTCACCCTATCTCTAAGGGAGAGCCTGGACACCCGGCAGAGGAAACTCATTTCGGCCGCTTCTATCCGGGATCTTGTTATTTCGGTCACGGCCCACAGCTCTTGACCATCGGTGAGGGTAGGAACGTAGATCGACCGGTAAATTGAGAGCGTCGCCTTTCGGCTTAGCTCCTTCTTTACCACAAGGGACCCATAGAAAGTCTGCATCACTGCAGACGCTGCACGGATCCGCCTGTCAAATCTCCCGTTCCACTCTTCCCTCACTCGTGAACAAGATCCCAAGATACTTGAACTCCTCCAATTGGGGCAGGATCTCATCCCCGATCTGGAGGTGAGCCCATGGGAAGGGGGACCCACGTTACCTTTTCGGGCTGTGCCCGGCCGGGCCCCATGGGTGCAGGTCCGGCCACCAGGCGCTCGCCTTCGAGCCCCACCACCAGGCCTGGCTCCAGAGGGGGGCCCCGGTGACCTGCGTCCGGGCAAGGGAAAACCAAGTCCATCGTTTGTGATCATCATAAGGGGAACAAATATTAGTTAAAAAAAAAAAAAAAAGTTCCTACAGTCTGTCAAATGTGGAAGTAGGTAGGGGCATACAGTATTCCACATAAAAATAATCATGTACATTTATGTAATTCAACAATACAATCAACACTCACTCCAATGAGTCCAGAGCATAGCTGTATAGTAATAACTAAATCAAATCACAATAAATTCTAATATTTCACATTAAATGAAGCCAGTCATTACCTGTACTGTAAAGCGTCAAGTTCTTTCTGTTTTCCTTACCCTCAAACATGGGTGACCTGGCAATGTTGTCCATCAGAAATTTTAAGAATTCTCTCCTTGGCCCTCCTAAATCAACTCCTATCTATCTATCTATCTATCTATCTATCTATCTATCTATCTATCTATCTATCTATCTATCTATCTATCTATCTATCTATCTATCTATCTATCTATCTATCTATCTATCTATCTATCTATCTATCTATCTATCTATCTATCTGTCTGTGTTTACCTGACATCATCTGGAATTTGCCCACAAAAGCCATCCCTGACACGTTGTGGAACAGTTTGGTGGTCCCAGTCCTTCTTGAATTCAAAGGCACTGAGTATGTGTCCATTTTTGTGCAACCATGATTTTGGACCATCACCCTGAACTGGTTGGCAGCCAATCGCAGGGCACATACAAACAAAAAAACATTCGCACTCACATCTACGGGCAATTTAGAGTTGTCAATCAACCTACCATGCATGTTTTTGGGATGTGGGATGAAACCAGAGTGCCCAGAGAAACCCACGCAGGCACGGGGAGAACATGCAAACTCCAGACAGGCGGGATTGAACCAGACTCCTCAGAACTGTGAGGCAGACGCTCTAACCAATCGTCCACCGTACCACCTATTTACATGATATCATTTGTAAATATTAAATTCTGCTTGTGAATTGTTGAATGTGCGCTTGTGGATCAGTGGGCACGCGCGTTTATTTTATAGACAAAAGTAACGCAATTTTGAAGATACGCCCGCGACCCGAGTGAGGAGAAGCGGCTCAGAAAATGGATGGATGGATATGTATTTTATATATGTACATATATATATATATATATATATATATATATATATATATATATATATATATATATATATATATATAATATAAATAAATAAAATAATTTAATAATAACTAATAACATTGTTTCGTTTGGCTGTGCTGCTCAGTTGTGAGTTAGCTGCTCTTAGCTTCCATACCAAGGCCCATTTACCATTCTAGCGTGCAGTTAGCAAGCTAACGATGGCTCCGCCCCGATGATGCGTCTTCGCCGGATGCCTTGATTTTACAGAACAGCTTAGTGACGTTATTTAAGCTCCCAATAAATTTGCAAATAAACAAGCGATGCATTGACATTTTGAAGACGCATATGGATACGTCATATAGTTTTGTAAACTTTCAACAGAGACAACATGGCTTCATGGGTAACTTGATACTAGTGAATGGGGCAGTGCCGACTGTCTAACTACCCGGGTTTCCTCCGACCGTCCCGCTGTCATCAGGTGCCGTGTTTGGCTCTGACATTCCTTGTGTGTTTTTTGGACATACTTGGCAAATAAAGATGATTCTGATTCTGATTATATCACTGACAACGAGAGTAAGTTGACTTGTGTGTTTATTTTCATGATTACAGTCCACAATAAGCATTAATTTTTTAAAGTTGAGCCTCCTCACATGATTTTACATTGTATAAGTTATCACCCCCCCACCAGTATAATTAATTCCTTTTGGCTCATCCATTCGACACACCCACAGCGTCTGAGACATGAGAGGTGGCCCTTATTATTCAAGTTTTGAACCCTGATTTCATATTCTTAGCGATCTGTTTTATTCATTCAAATTTGGCAGGCCTGTTAACATTACTCTTCCCTGTGGCGTATTTTATTATGGATCACATGTACTGTACACTTTACAGTTTACCACGAAAAGTCAATGCTTCGAGTTCCATCAATCCTTCATTTATTTGATATGGACATCAATAAATTATTGGAAAACAAGGCATGCATTACTTTGTGGATTTTGGCACCAGTGCTAATTCTTAACATTTGTCCACAGGAGGCTTTTAGAAAAGACAAAGACAACATAAAGATAAACGTAGTCGATAAAATGCATGAATGTAGATTTTTGTGAATCCGTATGATAGTCATTATTTTTTACATTAAACTGACATTTTTCAATGCAAGCTTCTTGATCACTGTGATTCTCACCAGCACACTTGTTTATGAGGCCAATTGCAGCACTTGTGCTGTTGGGCAGAGGGAGATAAGCTACTGGGCTAGCTCTAGATTCGATAAGTGGTAAGACTAGCAAAGAAAGTACCAGAGTCGAAGCAGATTGAACATGAAATTTACTTATAGCAACAAACAAGACAGTGGACAAAGCGAAAGTTAACATATAATTTTGGGCACATCATTTGGCATATGCACCTTAACAAAACCTTTCCTGTTATATTCCACCTTATTGTTGACTTAAGGAGTGAGACAAAAGGTTTTAAGTTCAATCACTTTTTCCGATTTTATTTCTGTTTTATTTTATTGACCGGTCATTTAGTCTAATTTTGGATAAAAAACCTATTATTTGCTTAATTTTCTGGTTCAAGCGCAATTGTAGGTTTATGAAATTAAATTGCGAAATCTGTAGCGACACTTCAAATCGACCATACAAATGTCCCTTTAAAGTTCACAACAATATCAAAATTAAATTCAAAGACAATCGGAATTACAAAGCAATCATAGAACAATGCTTTCAAATGTCCTTTTTTGACAAAAAAAATCCCAAGGGTCCACAAGCAAGCAAGTCCATTTCTTGCTTTAAGTTAGAGCATTTTGTTTTTGGAGGGTTTCCAATGGATTCAAGACATTTCCATTCTTTTTAATGGGGGAAATGGATTTGATATACAGGCAAATTCAGTCACTGTCACTGTTCAAATGAGTGTATTTTAATAAGGATTACAAAAACACTTTATAGTTCACCACCAAAAGTCAAAGTTTCTTTACAATCAATCACCTATTTGATATTGACATCACTAAAACATTGGACAAAATGTATGCATTGCTTTAAGGCAGTATGGGTCCTCATGGTCCATATTTAAAAAAAAAGTGCATTTTAGCGGCACAGTGGACGAGTAGTTTGTGCGTCTGCCTCACAGTTCTGAGGCCCCGGGTTCAATCTCCCGCCCTGCCTGTGTGGAGTTTGCATGTTCTCCCCGTGCCTGCGTGGGTTTTCTTCGGGCACTCAGGTTTCCTCCCACATCCCAAAAACATGCAAGAATTGGATAGTCTAAATTGCCCGTAGGTGTGAATGTGAGTGGGAATGGTTGTTTGTTTGTATGTGCCCTGTGATTGGCTGGCAACCAGTTCAGGGTGTACCCCGCCTCCTGCCCGCAGATAGCTGGGATAGGCTCCAGCATGCCCGCGACCCGTGTGAGGAGAAGCACCTCGGAAAATGGATGGATGGATGGATTTCTGAACATTTGCATTCAAATTGTCAAAATGAAAGCAATTAAAATCATGTCAGGAGTGGGATTTGAACCCACACCTCCATTCAGAGACCAGAAATCCTAATTAGAAGGTGCTGAACCTTGAGTCTAGTGCCTGAGACCGCTCGGTCATCCTGACATGTTGAAAAACTGGGATGTTTTGTAACATAATTATAAATATTTGCCAGCTTTTCAAATTCGTGGATGAAAGTTTAAAATCTTTTTTGAAATATATCGAAATCCAGACTGCCAAACCATATGGACATGTGTTGGTTTCTCTGCCACTTATTTGTTCCAAAATTCTGTGCTTTTTTTTCCTAAGCGCCATATGTTGGAAATTTTCTGCATGATCAAATCCCAAATGGTGGAACACAGGGAACATTCCCATTCCCGGAGTCAAACCCTGGCCTCCTGGGTGAAAACCAGGAATCCTGACTGCTTGCCCATATGGGAAACGTCTTTGATTTGGGTTTATTTCCAAAATATTGAACGCTTCCCCAAGCTCAATCTGTTGTTTTCTGCATGAACGTTAAAGCCAAATTGGTGGAATGCAGGGTAAAAAAACTCTCATTCTTGGAGTCGGAACTGGTTCCCTGGGTGAAGATCCATCCCATAATATTGGAAGTCAGGTAATGTTACTTTGCCAGGTGACAAAGTCTAAAAAATAGAGTTCAGAAGAGATTTAAGGAACATTCCCATACCGGGTGTCAAACCCAGGCCACTTGGGTAAAAACCATATGAGACACATAGTGGTGTTAGTTCAAATTATTTTTTTTAAATTATTCACGTTCTTTCAAGCATTCGTCGTCAGGCCAAAACAGAAGAATTCAGGTTACATTCCCCTTCCTGGAGTAGGAAACTAGTGAAAACCACTCATACTGATTGCCAGATCATATGGCACACGTGATGGTGTCTCTACCACTTATTCTTTCCGAATTTTTTTTTTTTCCAATTTTCTGCATCAAGATCAAAGCACAAACGGTGGAATTCAGGGAACATTCCCATACTGGGTGTCAAACCCAGGAGACCTGGGTGAAAACCACAAATCCTGACCGCTTGCCCATACGGGCCACTCCTTTGTTTTTTGTATTTTTCCAAAAATATTGACCGTTTACCCAAGCGCTTTTTTTTTTTGCTGATGAATGTTGAAGCAAAATTGGTGGAATGCAGGGTAAAAAATTACTCTCATAATGGGAGTCATACCAAGTGTAAATCAAAGTCCAAATTGGAGAGTTCAGGAGAGGCTCAACGAATATTCCCACACCGGGAGTAAAACCCGGGCCACCTGGGTGAAAATCAGGAATCCTGACCACTAGACCATATGGGACACATGATACTGGATCTTCAGGTTATTTTTTTTAATTCTATACTTTCTTTCCCATTGACACACTCAGGCCAAAACAAAAGAATTCCCGTTACATTCCCATATCGGGAGTAGGAGACCAATGAAAACCAGAAATCCTGACTGCCAGACCATTTGGGACACGTTGGTCTGCCAGTTTTTCGAAACACAAAATATTTGAAATTTTCTGCATGATCAAAGCCCAAATAGTGGAATACATTATTCCCAAACATTCTCAAACCAGGAGTCAAACTCAGGCCTCCTGGGTGAGAACCAAGCAACCTGACGGCTTCACCATATGGGAAAATCCTTTTTTTTTTTTTTTTTTTTCCAAAATATTGAACATTTCCACAAACTGGAATTTTTCGACATGATGTTAAAACCGAAATCGTGGAATTCAGAGAACGTTCCCATACCCAGAGTCAAACCCAGCCCTCATGTGTGAAAACCAAGAATCCTGGCCGCTTGGTCATCTGGGAAACACCTTTGTTGTGTTTTCTTCCCCAAGCTCAATCGGAAGTTTTCTGGATGAACAGCCAAATTGGTGGAATGCTCGGTAAAAAAATGCTCTCATACTGGGAGTTGGACATGGTTCCCTAGGTGAAGATCCATGCCATAATACTGGCACTGAGGTAATGTAAGCATACGAGGTGACAAAGTCTAAATGGTAGAGTTCAGAAGCGATTCAAGGAACATTCCCAAAACGGTAGTCCAACCCGGGCCGCTGGGGTGAAAACAAGGAATCCTGACCACTAGACCAGATAATGGTGTCACTTCCATCCATTTTCAACAACGCTTATCCTGGTTAGGGTCGCGGGATGCTGGAGTCTATCCCAGCTGACTTCGGGCGAAAGGTGGACTACACCCTGAACTGGTCGCCAGTCAGTCGCAGGGCACATATAGACACGGACAACGATTCGCACTCACATTCACACCGTCACTGAGTGGGAACTGAACCCACGCTGCCTGCACCAAAGTAAGGAGAGTGTACCACTACAACATCAGTGGTGTCACTTCAACTTTCTTAAAAAATCTTCACTTACTTTCAGGCCTAATTTTTCGTAAAACGACCAGGCCAAAACAAAATATTTCAGGTAAAATTCCCATTCCGGGAGTAGGAGACCAGTGAAAACCACTACTCCTGACTGCCAGATCATATGGGACACATGTTGGTGTCTCTAACACTGATTATTTCCAAAATTATGAATTAATTTTTTCAAGTGCAAAATATTTGAATTTTTTTGCATGAAGATCAAAGCCCTTCTTCTTCTTTTCTTTCGGCTTGTCCCTTTAAGGGTCGCCACATCATCCTTTTCCATGTAAGCCTATTTCCTGCATTCTCCTCTCGAACACCAATTGCCCTCATGTCTTCCCTCACGACATCCATCAACCTTCTCTTTGGTCTTTCTCTAGCTCTCTTGCCTGGCAGCTCCATCCTCATCATCGTTCTACCAATATACTCACTATTTATCCTCTGAACGTGTCCAAACCATCGAAGTCTGCTCTCTCAAACTTTGTCTCCAAAACATCGAACCTTGGCTGTCCCTCTGATGAGTTCGTTTCTAATTTTATCCAACCTGGTCACTCCGAGAGCGAACCTCAACGTCTTCATTTCCGCCACCTCCAACTCTGCTTCCTGTTGTCTCTTCAGTGCCACTGTCTCTAATCCGTACATCATGGCTGGGCTCACTACTGTTTTATAAACTTTGCCTTTCATCCTAGCAGAGACTCTTCTGTCACATAACACACCTGACCCGTTTCTTCACTTCCTGACCACACTCATTATTGCTCTGGACGGTTGACCCCAAGTTTTAAAAGTCCTCCACCCTTGCTATCTCTTCTCCCTGGAGCCTCACTCTTCCCCCACCACCCCTCTCATTCATGCACATATGTTCTGTCTTACTTTGGCTAATCCTCATTCCTCTGCTTTCCAGTGCATTCCTCCATTTCTAACTGTTCATCTACCTGCTCCCTGATTTCACTGCAGATCACAATGTCATCTGCAAACCTCATGGTCCACGGGGATTCCAGTCTAACCTCATCTCTTGGCCTATCTATCACCACTGCAAACAGGAAGGGGCTCAGGGCTGTTCCCTGATGCAGTCCCACCTCCACCTTAAATTTGTCTGTCACACCAACAGCACACCTTACCGCTGGTCTGCTGCCCTCGTACATGTCCTGTATTATTCTAACATACTTCTCTGCCACTGCAGACTTCCGCATGCAGTTCCACAGTTCCTCTCTGGGTACTCTGTCATAGGCTTTCTCTTGATCTACAAAGACACAATGTAGTTCCTTTTGACCCTCTCTGTAGTTTTCCATCAACATCCTCAAGGCAAATAATGCATCTGTGGTACTCTTTCTCGGCATGAAACCATACTGTTGCTCTCAAATACTCACTTCTGTCCTGAGTCTAGCCTCCACTACTCTTTCCCATAACTTCATATTGTGGCTCTTCAACTTTATTCCTCTATAGTTCCCACAGCTCTGCACATCACCCTTGTTCTTAAAAATGGGCACCAGCACACTTTTCCTCCATTGCTCAGGCATCTTCTCACGCGCTAGAGTTGAACAAGTTGGTCAAAAACTCCACAACCAATTCTCCGAGATGCTTCCGTACCTCCACAGGAATGTCATCAGGACCAACTGCCTTTCCATTTTTCATCCTCATTAATGCCTTTCTAACTTCCCTCTTACAAATCATTGCCACTTCCTGGTCCACCACACTTGCCTCTTCTACTCTCCCTTTGCTCTCATTTTCCTCATTCATCAACTCCTCGAAGTATTCTTTCCATCGAGCAAGCACACTGCTGGCACCAGTCAACATATTTCCATCTATGTCCTTAATCACCCTAACCTGCTGCACATCCTTCCCATCTCTATCCCACTGTCTGGCCAGCCTGTATTGATCCTTTTCTCCTTCTTTCGTGTCCAACCTGCCATACTTGTCGTCATATGCCTCTTGTTTGGCCTTCACCACCTCTACCTTTGCCCTGTGTTGCATCTCAATATATTCCTTTCGCCTCTCCTCGGTCCTCTTCGTGTCCCACTTCTTCTTAGCTAACCTTTTTCCTGTCCTGTGAGGTTCCACCACCAAGTCTCCTTCTCTCCTTTCCTGCCAGAAGATACACCAAGTACTCTCCTGCCTGCCTCTCTGATCACCTTGGCTGGCTTGGTACATGCACACAATTAAGCTATGGTAACTTTTACTGCAGAACATCACCAGCACACCATGTACAACAGCTGCCTGACAAGCAAGAAAAGCTGTTTCCACCCGGTCTCGAACCAGGGACCTTTCGCGTGTTAGGCGAACGTGATAACCACTACACTATGGAAACTGTGGCGGCTGCTGTGCCCAAAAGCGGACATGGATTTATTGACAGACCAGCCCACCAAGTAAATCAACTCACAAGCAGAATTGAATATTTACAAATGATAAGTCATAATGGAATTTATTTAAGCATTACTGAAGTCAGAATTCTTTTGAGAGGACCAAGTGTTTTGAGCAGTTATTGAGCCAACCATCTTTTCTTCTTATTTCGACATCAATATAATTCCGACAGCCATTTGTGATTTGAAGAAAGGAAACAAGGAAACAAACAAAGTGAACATATGCAATGCAGCACTCTGAATTGGGTTTTACACCATATGCAAAGCTGTACACGAGTTAGACAGAAATTTATCCTCAAATCTTCTGATCCATAGTCAGATGTGTTATCCATTCCGAAACTAGCCCCAGAAAGGTTTGAGCCCTCTGCAAGTCCCTGTGGAGGATTTTCACTGTCCCAGCAGCACGGCGCAAAAAGCAACTGCAGAGGTTCGCTCTTGCCGTGACCCGGATTTGAACCGGGCTTGTTGCGGCCACAATGCAGAGTACTATCCACTATACAATTACGGCTTGGGTTGTTGGAACCTATCTCTCAAAGTATTTTCCGTCATTTTGATTTGTAATGGGGACCAATGCGCTAAAACCACATGTGAATAACCCAACACAGCTGCAAATGGAAAATGTGCTCTAATGTGAGGATCATTTGAGTGTTTGCACCTCATTCAGCTGTTAAATGTGTAACTACAGTATTTGTGCAGACGACCTCAAGTTTCTTCCTCTCTCCTCCTTTGTTGGGGATGCCATGTGGGAGATAGAACAAGTGGTCAAAAGGGCTCAGAGAACCCAACCGGATCCCAAGACTGGACTTCCAGACTGGCTTTTCGTCCCCAATTTCACACGCTCTGAAGTACTTCAGTGGGCCCACAACTCCAACTACATTTGGAAGGACGTCAGGGGTCGGTCAGCCGAAAGAAACAAGCAGTTGGCGGATCTTCGTCGCTCCCCAACGCCTGTATACAAGGTGGGTCAGATGGTTTGGCTCTCCTCCCATGACCTTTCTCTCCAGACCGAATCACGGAAGCTCACGCCACGCTTCATTGGTCCTTTTCCGATCACTAAAGTCTTAAATCCCACCTGTTCAGTTGAAGCTCCCTCATTCTCTCAAAATCCACCCGACATTTCATGTGTCTCTGCTCAAGCCTGTCACCACCAGCACCCTTAGCCCTCCGGCCTTACCCCCTCCGCCCCACATTATCAACAAACATCCTGCTTTCACGGTGTCACACATCCCTTTCGGGGGGGGGCTGTCATGATCTGTGCCCTGCAGTTCCTTTTTGGAACTTGGGTGGCACTTTGTGCCTCCCTTTTCCCTCTCTAACTCTCCAGCAAGCATCACCTCCTCGCCCACGCACCTGTTCTCAATCAGCACTAATCACTGCCTGCATATACAGTAAGCCTTCCAGATCCAGGAATCCAGCACCAGTAGTATCTTCCGTGGTACTCTTGTGATTCGTTCTCTTGTGTTCGATTGATTACTTGGCTACCCACATTTGTACTGACTCTCTTGTGTTCTCCTCCACCTCCAGTCTTCCTTACACATGTTTGGCAAACATAACAACCACTACACGACTGAAACTGTTGCTCTCGTGCTATCCGTCAGCAGGACCAGCAAACCGTCTCGCTGGCATTGCCATACACTCAGTGAAAGTAGGTCAAAAGACTCCTCGTTAGTATAGTGCACAGTATATCCACCTGTCACGCGGAAGACAGGGGTCCGATTCACTGACGGGGAGTTAACTTCAACTGGTCTTTAGCTTTTCGTGGGGCTCTTCTTTGTGGGAAAACAAAAAAGCCCATCAGCCTCGTTTCCAAACAGGGACCTTACGCCTGTTTGGTGAACATAACAACCACTACATGACTGAAACTGTTGTTCTCGTGTTCTAAATCTTCTAAATTTAAGTTTCAAAAGGTAATTAAATACCAAAAAACTATATAAGTTTGCATACTGTTCAATGATGCACCAGAGAGAAGAGAGTACTTCCCCCCACCCCCCACCCCCATTATATTATTTCTGTCTCATTGCTGAAATGCAAAAGAAACATTTCTGTCGAAAGGTAAATCTGACAATTATCAAAGTATGTTAGACTTAATGAGGAATCGCAGAGCTTTCTGTTGCTAATTAACCGATACGGGATGACGGTGAATTCTGATCTTGACGCGCCTGTTATTCTTTTTTATATAAGCATCAGAATCATCCTGCACATCACCCTTGTTCTTAAAACTGGGCACAAGCACACTCTATCACCATTCCTCAGGCATCTTCTCACCTACTAGAATTCTTAAACAAGCTGGTCAAAAACTCCACAGCCACCTCTCCGAAATGCTTCCAGACCTCCACAGGAATGTCATCAGGACCAATTGCCTTTCCATTTTTCATCCTCTCGAATGCCTTTCTAACTTCCTCCTGACTAATCATTGCCACTTCCTGGTCCAGCACAGTTGCCTCCTCTACTCTTCCTTCCCTCTCATTTTCCTCATTCATCAACTCCTCAAAGTATTCTTTCCATCTATCCAGCACACTACTGGCATCAGTCAAGACAATTCCATCTCTATCCTTAATCACCCTAATCTGCTGCACATCCTTCCCATCTCTATCCCTCTGTCTGGCCAACCTTTAGAGATCATTTTCTCTTTCTTTTGTGTCCAACCTGGCATAAGTTATCATATGACAGATCTTTAACAGATCTTTGGAAATGTGCGAAGTTCCATCCTGTTTCAAACGCTCCACCATCATTCCAGTCCCCAAGAAACCTGCAATCTCTGGTCTGAATGACTACAGGCCTGTCGCTTTGACATCTGTGGTCATGAAGTCCTTTGAACATCTCGTGCTGGACCACCTCAAGAGTGTCACAGGTCCCCTGCTGGACCCCCTGCAGTTTGCCTACCAAGCGAACAGGTCTGCGGATGATGCAGTCAACATGGGACTGCACTTCATCCTAGAACACCTCGACAGTGCAGGGACCTACGCGAGGATCCTGTTCGTGGACTTCAGCTCAGCGTTCAACACCATCATCCCTGAACTCCTTTCAACCAAGCTTCTCCAGCCATCTGCCAGTGGATTTACAGATTTCTGACGGGCAGGACACAGCAGGTCAGGTGGGGAGGCCACCTCATCCACACGCAGCATCAGCACTGGGGCGCCCCAAGGTTGTGTCCTCTCTCCGCTGCTCTTCTCTCTCTACACGAACGACTGCACCTCAGCGAACCCGACTGTCAAGCTCCTGAAGTTTGCAGATGACACCACTGTCATCGGCCTCATCAAGGACGGTGACGAGTCTGCATATCGACAGGAAGCGGAGCGGCTGGAGCTGTGGTGCGGCCGACACAACCTGGAGCTGAACACGCTCAAGACGGTAGAGATGATCGTGGACTTCAGGAGGCATCCTTCGCCACAGCTGCCCCTCACGTTGTCCAGCTGCCTTGTGTCAACCGTCGAGACCTTCAAGTTCCTGGGAATTACAATCTCTCAGGACCTGAAGTGGGCGAACAACATCAACTCCGTCCTCAAAAAGGCCCAGCAGAGGATGTACTTCCTGCGGCTTCTGAGAAAGCACGGCCTGCCATCGGAGCTGCTGAGACAGTTCTACACAGCGGTCATCGAATCAGTCCTGTGTTCTTCTATCACAGTCTGGTTTGGTGCTGCTACAAAAAAGGACAAACTCCGACTGCAACGGACAATCAAAACTGCTGAAAGGATTGTCGGTACCCCCCTACCCACCATTGAGGACTTGCACGCTGCCAGAACTAAGACAAGGGCGTGCAAAATCCTCTTGGACCGTCTGCACCCCGGTCACCAGCTCTTCCAGCTCCTTCCCTCAGGTAGGCGCTACCGATCAATGCAAACTAGAACCAGTAGACATTCCAACAGCTTCTTCCCTCTTGCGATCAACTTCTTAAACACCTAACCTATAATTCCATGACAACAAGCTGGCAATTTTTTGACTTGAGTTCGTGTCACATTTCTGTGGGGCCAATTATGTATTACTCGTGCACTCACTGTAGTTGTCTCGCCATGCTGCACTATTTGCATATACTGGCCACTCATGCCAGAGTAGCATCTGCTCCATTTGCACACTGATTGAGGAGTATCTGTAACATTTGCACAACCAACATTGTCCCAGATGATCGCACTACTCGTCACTTTAAACCGCATACACTCTTTGAAGTCTCAGCGCCCTTTGCACAATGGTCATTGCACCGGACTATTGCAATATTAGTCGTTCGAACTGCTCTAAGTGCTAGAGGACTCTGCATCTTTTTGCACAATTGTTTTTTGTCAATGTCTTTATGTCCCCAAAGTGTTCTGTAAATTGACTGTTTGTTGTACTAGAGCGGCTCCAACTACCGGAGACAAATTCCTTGTGTGTTTTGGACATACTTGGCAAATAAAGATGATTCTGATTCTGATTCTGATTCTAAACAACATACTATACAAGTGTCAGGATGGCTGAACAGTCCAAGGCGCTACACTCATATTGCAGTCT
>NW_026904463.1:0-21955 GCF_024500275.1 Phycodurus eques | reverse complement strand
GGGAGACCTCCCCCGAGTCTCTGGACGGCTGTGGGGCCGAGCGGCGAGCGTTAAAGCACTCGGTTTCGCTCGAGTACCATGACGACCGATTTGACTTCGGCACGACTTTAGGTCGTTTATTTTCTGCCTAGCGGGCTAGGAATTTACACAGACAAGCCTTGGGAATCCAGCTTTCAAGGGAGGCCTCTTCCAAGCCTCTCGGAGCTCGTGAGGCCGAACGGCAAGCGTCAAAGCACTCGGTTTTGCTCCAGTAGTCGGCTTTTATTGACTAAATTGTAACATGACGACCTATGTGACTTTGGCAGGACTTTTTAGCGCTTGCTTTTGAGCTAGTGGGCTAAGATTTGAAACAAATGATCGGTGGGAATCCAGCTTTCAGGGGAGGCCTCCCCCCGAGTCTCTGGACGGCTGTGGGGCCGAACGGCGAGCGTCAAAGCACTCGGTTTCTCTCCAGTAGTAGGCCTTTATTGACTAAATTGTAACATGACGACCTATGTGACTTTGGCAGGACTTTTTAGCGCTTGCTTTTGAGCTAGTGGGCTAAGATTTGAAACAAATGATCGGTGGGAATCCAGCTTTCAGGGGAGGCCTCCCCCCGAGTCTCTGGACGGCTGTGGGGCCGAACGGCGAGCGTCAAAGCACTCGGTTTCTCTCCAGTAGTAGGCCTTTATTGACTAAATTGTAACATGACGACCTATGTGACTTTGGCAGGACATTTTAGCGCCTAGTTTTGAGCTAGTGGGCTAAGATTTGTAACAAACGATCGGTGGGAATCCAGCTTTCAGGGGAGGCCTCCCCCGAGTCTCTGGACGGCTGTGGGGGCGAACGGCGAGAGTCAAAGCACTCGGTTTCTCTCCAGTAGTTGGCCTTTATTGAGTAAATTGTAACATGACGACCTATGTGATTTTGGCAGGACATTTTAGCGCCTACTTTTCAGCTACTGGGCTAAGATTTGAAACAAACGATTGGTGGGAATCCAGCTATCAGAGGAGGCCTCTTCCAAGCCTCTCAGAGGTCGTGGGGCCGAACGGCGAGCGTCAAAGCACTCGGTTTCTCTCCAGTCGTAGGCCTTTATTGACTAAATTGTAACATGACAACCTATGTGATTTTGGCAGGACTTTTTTGCGCCTACTTTTCAGGTACTGGGCTAAGATTTGAAACAAACGATCGGTGGGAATCCAGCTTTCAGGGGAGGCCTCCCACGAGTCTCTGGACAGCTGTGGGGCCGAACAGCGAGCGTCAAAGCACTCGGTTTCTCTCCAGTAGGAGGCCTTTATTGACTAAATTGTAACATGACGACCTATGTGACTTTGGCAGGACATTTTAGCGCCTAGTTTTGAGCTAGTTGGCTCAGATTTGAAACAAACGATCGGTGGGAATCCAGCTTTCAGGGGAGGCCCCCCCGAGTCTCTGGACGGCTGTGGGGCCGAGCGACGAGCGTTAAAGCACTCAGTTTCGCTCGAGTACCATGACGACCGATTTGACTTCGGCACGACTTTAGTTCGCTTAATTTCAGCCTAGCGGGCTAGGAATTCACACAGACAATCCTTGGGAATCCAGCTTTCAGGGGAGGCCTCTTCCAAGCCTCTCAGAGGTCGTGGGGCCGAACGGCGAGCGTCAAAGCACTCGGTTTCGCTCCAGTAGTAGGCCTTTATTGACTAAATTGTAACATGACGACCTATGTGACTTTGGCAGGACTTTTTAGCGCTTACGTTATAGCTAGTGGGCTAAGATTTGAAACAAACAATCGGTGGGAATCCAGATTTCAGGGGAGGCCTCCCCCGAGTCTCTGGACAGCTGTGGGGCCGAACGGCGAGCGTCAAAGCACTCGGTTTCTCTCCAGTAGTAGGCCTTTATTTACTAAATTGTAACATGACGACCTATGTGACTTTGGCAGGACATTTTAGCGCTTGCTTTTGAGCTAGTGGGCTAAGATTTGAAACAAATGATCGGTGGGAATCCAGCTTTCAGGGGAGGCCTCCCCCCGAGTCTCTGGACGGCTGTGGGGCCGAACGGCGAGCGTCAAAGCACTCGGTTTCTCTCCAGTAGTAGGCCTTTATTGACTAAATTGTAACATGACGACCTATGTGACTTTGGCAGGACTTTTTAGCGCTTGCTTTTGAGCTAGTGGGCTAAGATTTGAAACAAATGATCGGTGGGAATCCAGCTTTCAGGGGAGGCCTCCCCCCGAGTCTCTGGACGGCTGTGGGGCCGAACGGCGAGCGTCAAAGCACTCGGTTTCTCTCCAGTAGTAGGCCTTTATTGACTAAATTGTAACATGACGACCTATGTGACTTTGGCAGGACATTTTAGCGCCTAGTTTTGAGCTAGTGGGCTAAGATTTGTAACAAACGATCGGTGGGAATCCAGCTTTCAGGGGAGGCCTCCCCCGAGTCTCTGGACGGCTGTGGGGGCGAACGGCGAGAGTCAAAGCACTCGGTTTCTCTCCAGTAGTTGGCCTTTATTGAGTAAATTGTAACATGACGACCTATGTGATTTTGGCAGGACTTTTTAGCGCCTACTTTTCAGCTACTGGGCTAAGATTTGAAACAAACGATTGGTGGGAATCCAGCTATCAGAGGAGGCCTCTTCCAAGCCTCTCAGAGGTCGTGGGGCCGAACGGCGAGCGTCAAAGCACTCGGTTTCTCTCCAGTCGTAGGCCTTTATTGACTAAATTGTATCATGACAACCTATGTGATTTTGGCAGGACTTTTTTGCGCCTACTTTTCAGGTACTGGGCTAAGATTTGAAACAAACGATCGGTGGGAATCCAGCTTTCAGGGGAGGCCTCCCACGAGTCTCTGGACAGCTGTGGGGCCGAACAGCGAGCGTCAAAGCACTCGGTTTCTCTCCAGTAGGAGGCCTTTATTGACTAAATTGTAACATGACGACCTATGTGACTTTGGCAGGACATTTTAGCGCCTAGTTTTGAGCTAGTCTGCTCAGATTTGAAACAAACGATCGGTGGGAATCCAGCTTTCAGGGGAGGCCCCCCCGAGTCTCTGGACGGCTGTGGGGCCGAGCGGCGAGCGTTAAAGCACTCAGTTTCGCTCGAGTACCATGACGACCGATTTGACTTCGGCACGACTTTAGGTCGCTTAATTTCAGCCTAGCGGGCTAGGAATTCATACAGACAATCCTTGGGAATCCAGCTTTCAGGGGAGGCATCTTCCAAGCCTCTCAGAGGTCGTGGGGCCGAACGGCGAGCGTCAAAGCACTCGGTTTCGCTCCAGTAGTAGGCCTTTATTGACTAAATTGTAACATGACGACCTATGTGACTTTGGCAGGACATTTTAGCGCCTAGTTTTGAGCTAGTGGGCTAAGATTTGAAACAAACGATCGGTGGGAATCCAGCTTTCAGGGGAGGCCTCCCCCGAGTCTCTGGACACCTGTGGGGCCGAACGGCGAGCGTCAAAGCACTCGGTTTCTCTCCAGTAGGAGGCCTTTATTGACTAAATTGTAACATGACGACCTATGTGACTTTGGCAGGACATTTTAGCGCCTAGTTTTGAGCTAGTTGGCTCAGATTTGAAACAAACGATCGGTGGGAATCCCGCTTTCAGGGGAGGCCCCCCCGAGTCTCTGGACGGCTGTGGGGCCGAGCGGCGAGCGTTAAAGCACTCAGTTTCGCTCGAGTACCATGACGACCGATTTGACTTCGGCACGACTTTAGGTCGCTTAATTTCAGCCTAGCGGGCTAGGAATTCACACAGACAATCCTTGGGAATCCAGCTTTCAGGGGAGGCCTCTTCCAAGCCTCTCAGAGGTCGTGGGGCCGAACGGCGAGCGTCAAAGCACTCGGTTTCGCTCCAGTAGTAGGCCTTTATTGACTAAATTGTAACATGACGACCTATGTGACTTTGGCAGGACTTTTTAGCGCTTACGTTATAGCTAGTGGGCTAAGATTTGAAACAAACGATCGGTGGGAATCCAGATTTCAGGGGAGGCCTCCCCCGAGTCTCTGGACAGCTGTGGGGCCGAACGGCGAGCGTCAAAGCACTCGGTTTCTCTCCAGTAGTAGGCCTTTATTTACTAAATTGTAACATGACGACCTATGTGACTTTGGCAGGACATTTTAGCGCCTAGTTTTGAGCTAGTGGGCTAAGATTTGAAACAAACGATTGGTGGGAATCCAGCTTTCAGGGGAGACCTCCCCCGAGTCTCTGGACGGCTGTGGGGCCGAGCGGCGAGCGTTAAAGCACTCAGTTTCGCTCGAGTACCATGACGACCGATTTGACTTCGGCACGACTTTAGGTCGCTTAATTTCAGCCTAGCGGGCTAGGAATTCATACAGACAATCCTTGGGAATCCAGCTTTCAGGGGAGGCATCTTCCAAGCCTCTCAGAGGTCGTGGGGCCGAACGGCGAGCGTCAAAGCACTCGGTTTCGCTCCAGTAGTAGGCCTTTATTGACTAAATTGTAACATGACGACCTATGTGACTTTGGCAGGACATTTTTAGCGCCTACGTTTTGAGCTAGTGGGCTAAGATTTGAAACAAACGATCGGGTGGGAATCCAGCTTTCAGCAGGGGAGGCCTCCCCCGAGTCTCTGGACAGCTGTGGGGCCGAACGGCGAGCGTCAAAGCACTCGGTTTCTCTCCAGTAGGAGGCCTTTATTGACTAAATTGTAACAAGACAACCTATGTGATTTTGGCAGGACTTTTTTGCGCCTACTTTTCAGCTACTGGGCTAAGATTTAAAACAAACGATCGGTGGGAATCCAGCTTTCAGGGGAGGCCTCCCCCGAGTCTCTGGACAGCTGTGGGGCCGAACGGCGAGCGTCAAAGCACTCGGTTTCTCTCCAGTAGGAGGCCTTTATTGACTAAATTGTAACATGACGACCTATGTGACTTTGGCAGGACATTTTAGCGCCTAGTTTTGAGCTAGTTGGCTCAGATTTGAAACAAACGATCGGTGGGAATCCCGCTTTCAGGGGAGGCCCCCCCGAGTCTCTGGACGGCTGTGGGGCCGAGCGGCGAGCGTTAAAGCACTCAGTTTCGCTCGAGTACCATGACGACCGATTTGACTTCGGCACGACTTTAGGTCGCTTAATTTCAGCCTAGCGGGCTAGGAATTCACACAGACAATCTTTGGGAATCCAGCTTTCAGGGGAGGCCTCTTCCAAGCCTCTCAGAGGTCGTGGGGCCGAACGGCGAGCGTCAAAGCACTCGGTTTCGCTCCAGTAGTAGGCCTTTATTGACTAAATTGTAACATGACGACCTATGTGACTTTGGCAGGACTTTTTAGCGCTTACGTTTGAGCTAGTGGGCTAAGATTTGAAACAAACGATCGGTGGGAATCCAGCTTTCAGGGGAGGCCTCTTCCAAGCCTCTCGGAGCTCGTGAGGCCGAACGGCGAGCGTCAAAGCACTCGGTTTTGCTCCAGTAGTCGGCTTTTATTGACTAAATTGTAACATGACGACCTATGTGACTTTGGCAGGACTTTTTAGCGCTTGCTTTTGAGCTAGTGGGCTAAGATTTGAAACAAACGATCGGTGGGAATCCAGCTTTCAGGGGAGGCCTCCCCCGAGTCTCTGGACGGCTGTGGGGGCGAACGACGAGAGTCAAAGCACTCGGTTTCTCTCCAGTAGTTGGCCTTTATTGAGTAAATTGTAACATGACGACCTATGTGATTTTGGCAGGACCTTTTAGCGCCTACTTTTCAGCTACTGGGCTAAGATTTGAAACAAACGATCGGTGGGAATCCAGCTATCAGAGGAGGCCTCTTCCAAGCCTCTCAGAGGTCGTGGGGCCGAACGGCGAGCGTCAAAGCACTCGGTTTCTCTCCAGTCGTAGGCCTTTATTGACTAAATTGTAACAAGACAACCTATGTGATTTTGGCAGGACTTTTTTGCGCCTACTTTTCAGCTACTGGGCTAAGATTTGAAACAAACGATCGGTGGGAATCCAGCTTTCAGGGGAGGCCTCCCCCGAGTCTCTGGACAGCTGTGGGGCCGAACGGCGAGCGTCAAAGCACTCGGTTTCTCTCCAGTAGGAGGCCTTTATTGACTAAATTGTAACATGACGACCTATGTGACTTTGGCAGGACATTTTAGCGCCTAGTTTTGAGCTAGTTGGCTCAGATTTGAAACAAACGATCGGTGGGAATCCAGCTATCAGAGGAGGCCTCTTCCAAGCCTCTCAGAGGTCGTGGGGCCGAACGGCGAGCGTCAAAGCACTCGGTTTCTCTCCAGTCGTAGGCCTTTATTGACTAAATTGTAACATGACAACCTATGTGATTTTGGCAGGACGTTTTTGCGCCTACTTTTCAGCTACTGGGCTAAGATTTGAAACATACGATCGGTGGGAATCCAGCTTTCAGGGGAGGCCTCCCCCGAGTCTCTGGGCGGCTGTGGGGCCGAGCGGCGAGCGTTAAAGCACTCAGTTTCTGTCCAGTAGGAGGCCTTTATTGACTAAATTGTAACATGAGGAACTATGTGATTTTGGCAGGACTTTTTAGCGCCTACGTTTCAGCTACTGGGCTAAGATTTGAAACAAACGATCGGTGGGAATCCAGCTTTCAGGGGAGGCCTCTTCCAAGCCTCTCGGAGGTCGTGGGCCCGAACGGCGAGCGTCAAAGCATTCGGTTTCTCTCCAGTAGTAGGCCTTTATTGACTAAATTGTAACATGACGACCTATGTGACTTTGGCAGGACATTTTAGCGCCTAGTTTTGAGCTAGTGGGCTAAGATTTGAAACAAACGATCGGTGGGAATCCAGCTTTCAGGGGAGGCCTCCCCCGAGTCTCTGGACGGCTGTGGGGCCGAGCGGCGAGCGTTAAAGCACTCAGTTTCGGTCCACTAATAGGCCTTTATTGACTAAATTGTAACATGACGACCTATGTGATTTTGGCAGGACTTTTTAGCGCCTACTTTTCAGCTACTTGGCTAAGATTTGAAATAAACGATCGGTGGGAATCCAGCTTTCAGAGGAGGCCTCTTCCAAGCCTCTCAGAGGTCGTGGGGCCGAACGGCGAGCGTCAAAGCACTCAGTTTCGGTCCAGTAGTAGGCCTTTATTGACTAAATTGTAACATGACAACCTATGTGACTTTGGCAGGACTTTTTAGCGCTTACTTTTGAGCTAGTGGGCTAAGATTTGAAACAAACGATCGGTGGGAATCCAGCTTTCAGGGGAGGACACCCCCGAGTCTTTGGACGGCTGTGTGGCCGAGCGGCGAGCGTTAAAGCACTCAGTTTCGCTCGAGTACCATGACGACCGATTTGACTTAGGCACGACTTTAGGTCACTTAATTTCCGCCTAGCGGGCTAGGAATTCAGACAGACAATCCTTGGGAATCCAGCTTTCAAGGGAGGCCTCTTCCAAGCCTCTCGGAGGTCGTGGGGCCGAACGGCGAGCGTCGAAGCAGTCGGTTTCGCTCCAGTAGTAGGCCTTTCTTGACTAAATTGTAACATGACAACCTATGTGACTTTGGCAGAACTTTTTAGCGCTTACTTTTGAGCTAGTGGGCTAAGATTTGAAATAAACGATCGGTGGGAATCCAGTTTTCAGACGAGGCCTCCTCCGAGTCTCTGGTCGGCTGTGGGGCCGAGCGGCGAGCGTTAAAGCACTCAGTTTCGCTCGAGTACCATAACGACCGATTTGACTTCGGCACGACTTTAGGTCGCTTAACTTCAGCCGAGCGGGCTAGGAATTCACACAGACAAGCCGTGGGAATCCAGCTTTCAAGGGAGGCCTCTTCCAAGCCTCTCGGAGCTCGTGGGGCCGAACGGCGAGCGTCGAAGCACTCGGTTTCACTCCAGTAGTAGGCCTTTATTGACTAAATTGTAACATGACGACCTATGTTACTTTGGCAGGACTTTTTAGCGCTTACTTTTTAGCTAGTGGGCTAAGATTTGAAACAAACGATCGGTGGGAATCCAGCTTTCAGGGGAGGCCTCCCCCGAGTCTCTGGACGGCTGTGGGGCCGAACGGCGAGCGTCAAAGCACTCGGTTTCTCTCCAGTAGTAGGCCTTTATTGACTAAATTGTAACATGACGACCTATGTGATTTTGGCAGGACTTCTTAGCGCCTACTTTTCGGCTACTTGGCTAAGATTTGAAATAAACGATCGGTGGGAATCCAGCTTTCAGGGGAGGCCTCTTCCAAGCCTCTCGGAGGTCGTGGGGCCGAACGGCGAGCGTCAAAGCACTCAGTTTCGGTCCAGTAGTAGGCCTTTATTGACTAAATTGTAACATGACAACCTATGTGACTTTGGCAGGACTTTTTAGCGCTTACTTTTGAGCTAGTGGGCTAAGATTTGAAAAGAACGATCGGTGGGAATCCAGCTTTCAGGGGAGGCCTCCCCCGAGTGTCTGGACGGCTGTGGGGCCGAGTGGCGAGCGTTAAAGCACTCAGTTTCGCTCGAATACCATTACGACCGATTTGACTTCGGCACGACTTTAGGTCACTTAATTTCAGCCTAGCGTGCTAGGAATTCACACAGACAATCCTTGGGAATCCAGCTTTCAGGGGAGGCCTCTTCCAAGCCTCTCAGAGGTCGTGGGGCCGAACGGCGAGCGTCAATGCACTCGGTTTCGCTCCCGTAGTAGGCCTTTATTCACTAAATTGTAACATGACGACCTATGTGACTTTGGCAGGACATTTTAGCGCTTACTTTTGAGCTAGTGGGCTAAGATTTTAAACAAACGATCGGTGGGAATCCAGCTTTCAGGGGAGGCCTCCACCGAGTCTCTGGACAGCTGTGGGGCCGAGCGGCGAGCGTTAAAGCACTCTGTTTCGGTCCAGTAATAGGCCTTTATCGACTAAATTGTAACATGACGACCTATGTGATTTTGGCAGGACTTTTTAGCGCCTACTTTTCAGCTACTTGGCTAAGATTTGAAATAAACGATCGGTGGGAATCCAGCTTTCGGGGGAGGCCTCTTCCAAGCCTCTCAGAGGTCGTGGGGCCGAATGGCGAGCGTCAAAGCACTCAGTTTCGGTCCAGTAGTAGGCCTTTATTGACTAAATTGTAACATGACAACCTATGTGACTTTGGCAGGACTTTTTAGCGCTTACTTTTGAGCTAGTGGGCTAAGATTTGAAACAAACGATCGGTGGGAATCCAGCTTTCAGGGGAGGCCTCCCCCGAGTCTCTGGAGGGCTGTGGGGCCGAACGGCGAGCGTCAAAGCACTCGGTTTCTCTCCAGTAGTAGGCCTTTATTGACTAAATTGTAACATGACGACCTATGTGATTTTGGCAGGACGTTTTAGCGCCTACTTTTCAGTTACTTGGCTAAGATTTGAAATAAACGATCGGTGGGAATCCAGCTTTCAGGGGAGGCCTCTTCCAAGCCTTTCGGAGGTCGTGGGGCCGAACGGCGAGCGTCAAAGCACTCGGTTTCGGTCCAGTAGTAGGCCTTTATTGACTAAATTGTAACATGACAACCTATGTGACTTTGGCAGGACTTTTTAGCGCTTACGTTTGAGCTAGTGGGCTAAGATTTGAAACAAACGATAGGTGGGAATCCAGCTTTCAGGGGAGGCCTCCCCCGAGTCTCTGGACGGCTGTATGGTCGAGTGGCGAGCGTTAAAGTACTCAGTTTCGCTCGAATACCATTACGACCGATTTGACTTCGGCACGACTTTAGGTCACTTAATTTCAGCCTAGCGGGCTAGGGATTCACACAGACAATCCTTGGGAATCCAGCTTTCAGGGGAGGCCTCTTCCAAGCCTCTCAGAGGTCATGGGGCCGAACGGCGAGCGTCAATGCACTCTGTTTCGCTCCTGTAGTAGGCCTTTATTCACTAAATTGTAACATGACGACCTATGTGACTTTGGCAGGACATTTTAGCGCTTACTTTTGAGCTAGTGGGCTAAGATTTTAAACAAACGATCGATGGGAATCCAGCTTTCAGGGGAGGCCTCCCCCGAGTCTCTGGACGGCTGTGGGGCCGAGCGGCAAGCGTTAAAGCACTCAGTTTCGCTCGAGTACCATGACGACCGATTTGACTTCGGCACAACTTTAGGTCACTTAATTTCAGCCAAGCGGGCTAGGAATTCACACAGACAAGCCTTGGGAATCCAGCTTTCAAGGGAGGCCTCTTCCAAGCCTCTCAGAGGTCGTGGGGCCGAACGGCGAGCGTCAAAGCACTCAGTTTTGCTCAAGTAGTAGGCTTTTATTGACTAAATTGTAACATGACGACCTATGTGATTTTGGCAGGACTTTTTAGCGCTTACTTTTGAGCTAGTGGGCTAAGATTTGAAACAAACGATTGGTGGGAATCCAGCTTTCAGGGGAGACCTCCCCCGAGTCTCTGGACGGCTGTGGGGCCGAGCGGCGAGCGTTAAAGCACTCAGTTTCGCTCGAGTACCATGACGACCGATTTGACTTCGGCATGACTTTAGGTCGCTTAATTTCAGCCTAGCGGGCTAGGAATTTACTCAGACAATCCTTGGGAATCCAGCTTTCAGGGGAGGCCACTTCCAAGCCTCTCAGAGGTCGTGGGGCCTAACGGCGAGCGTCAAAGCACTCGGTTTCGCTCCAGTAGTAGGCCTTTATTGACTAAATTGTAACATGACGACCTATGTGACTTTGGCAGGACTTTTTAGCGCTTACTTTTGAGCTAGTGGGCTAAGATTTGAAACAAACGATCGGTGGGAATCCAGCTTTTAGGGGAGGCCTCCCCCGAGTCTCTGGACGGCTGTGGGGGCGAACGGCGAGAGTCAAAGCACTCGGTTTCGCTCCAGTAGTAGGCCTTTATTGACTAAATTGTAACATGACGACCTATGTGACTTTGGCAGGACTTTTTAGTGCCTACTTTTCAGCTACTGGGCTAAGATTTGAAACAAACGATCGGTGGGAATCCAGCTTTCAGGGGAGTCCTCCCCCGAGTCTCTGGACGGCTGTGGGGCCGAGCGGCGAGCGTTAAAGCACTCAGTTTTGCTCGAGTACCATGACGAACGATTTGACTTCGGCATGGCTTTAGGTCGCTTAATTTCAGCCTAGCGGGCTAGGAATTCACTCAGACAATCCTTGGGAATCCAGCTTTCAGGGGAGGCCACTTCCAAGCCTCTCAGAGGTCGTGGGGCCTAACGGCGAGCGTCAAAGCACTCGGTTTCTCTCCAGTAGTAGGCCTTTATTGACTAAATTGTAACATGACGACCTATGTGACTTTGGCAGGACATTTTAGCGCCTAGTTTTGAGCTAGTGGGCTAAGATTTGAAACAAACGATCGGTGGGAATCCAGCTTTCAGGGGAGACCTCCCCCGAGTCTCTGGACGGCTGTGGGGCCGAGCGGCGAGCGTTAAAGCACTCGGTTTCGCTCGAGTACCATGACGACCGATTTGACTTCGGCACGACTTTAGGTCGTTTATTTTCTGCCTAGCGGGCTAGGAATTTACACAGACAAGCCTTGGGAATCCAGCTTTCAAGGGAGGCCTCTTCCAAGCCTCTCGGAGCTCGTGAGGCCGAACGGCAAGCGTCAAAGCACTCGGTTTTGCTCCAGTAGTCGGCTTTTATTGACTAAATTGTAACATGACGACCTATGTGACTTTGGCAGGACTTTTTAGCGCTTGCTTTTGAGCTAGTGGGCTAAGATTTGAAACAAATGATCGGTGGGAATCCAGCTTTCAGGGGAGGCCTCCCCCCGAGTCTCTGGACGGCTGTGGGGCCGAACGGCGAGCGTCAAAGCACTCGGTTTCTCTCCAGTAGTAGGCCTTTATTGACTAAATTGTAACATGACGACCTATGTGACTTTGGCAGGACTTTTTAGCGCTTGCTTTTGAGCTAGTGGGCTAAGATTTGAAACAAATGATCGGTGGGAATCCAGCTTTCAGGGGAGGCCTCCCCCCGAGTCTCTGGACGGCTGTGGGGCCGAACGGCGAGCGTCAAAGCACTCGGTTTCTCTCCAGTAGTAGGCCTTTATTGACTAAATTGTAACATGACGACCTATGTGACTTTGGCAGGACATTTTAGCGCCTAGTTTTGAGCTAGTGGGCTAAGATTTGTAACAAACGATCGGTGGGAATCCAGCTTTCAGGGGAGGCCTCCCCCGAGTCTCTGGACGGCTGTGGGGGCGAACGGCGAGAGTCAAAGCACTCGGTTTCTCTCCAGTAGTTGGCCTTTATTGAGTAAATTGTAACATGACGACCTATGTGATTTTGGCAGGACTTTTTAGCGCCTACTTTTCAGCTACTGGGCTAAGATTTGAAACAAACGATTGGTGGGAATCCAGCTATCAGAGGAGGCCTCTTCCAAGCCTCTCAGAGGTCGTGGGGCCGAACGGCGAGCGTCAAAGCACTCGGTTTCTCTCCAGTCGTAGGCCTTTATTGACTAAATTGTAACATGACAACCTATGTGATTTTGGCAGGACTTTTTTGCGCCTACTTTTCAGGTACTGGGCTAAGATTTGAAACAAACGATCGGTGGGAATCCAGCTTTCAGGGGAGGCCTCCCACGAGTCTCTGGACAGCTGTGGGGCCGAACAGCGAGCGTCAAAGCACTCGGTTTCTCTCCAGTAGGAGGCCTTTATTGACTAAATTGTAACATGACGACCTATGTGACTTTGGCAGGACATTTTAGCGCCTAGTTTTGAGCTAGTTGGCTCAGATTTGAAACAAACGATCGGTGGGAATCCAGCTTTCAGGGGAGGCCCCCCCGAGTCTCTGGACGGCTGTGGGGCCGAGCGACGAGCGTTAAAGCACTCAGTTTCGCTCGAGTACCATGACGACCGATTTGACTTCGGCACGACTTTAGTTCGCTTAATTTCAGCCTAGCGGGCTAGGAATTCACACAGACAATCCTTGGGAATCCAGCTTTCAGGGGAGGCCTCTTCCAAGCCTCTCAGAGGTCGTGGGGCCGAACGGCGAGCGTCAAAGCACTCGGTTTCGCTCCAGTAGTAGGCCTTTATTGACTAAATTGTAACATGACGACCTATGTGACTTTGGCAGGACTTTTTAGCGCTTACGTTATAGCTAGTGGGCTAAGATTTGAAACAAACAATCGGTGGGAATCCAGATTTCAGGGGAGGCCTCCCCCGAGTCTCTGGACAGCTGTGGGGCCGAACGGCGAGCGTCAAAGCACTCGGTTTCTCTCCAGTAGTAGGCCTTTATTTACTAAATTGTAACATGACGACCTATGTGACTTTGGCAGGACATTTTAGCGCTTGCTTTTGAGCTAGTGGGCTAAGATTTGAAACAAATGATCGGTGGGAATCCAGCTTTCAGGGGAGGCCTCCCCCCGAGTCTCTGGACGGCTGTGGGGCCGAACGGCGAGCGTCAAAGCACTCGGTTTCTCTCCAGTAGTAGGCCTTAATTGACTAAATTGTAACATGACGACCTATGTGACTTTGGCAGGACTTTTTAGCGCTTGCTTTTGAGCTAGTGGGCTAAGATTTGAAACAAATGATCGGTGGGAATCCAGCTTTCAGGGGAGGCCTCCCCCCGAGTCTCTGGACGGCTGTGGGGCCGAACGGCGAGCGTCAAAGCACTCGGTTTCTCTCCAGTAGTAGGCCTTTATTGACTAAATTGTAACATGACGACCTATGTGACTTTGGCAGGACATTTTAGCGCCTAGTTTTGAGCTAGTGGGCTAAGATTTGTAACAAACGATCGGTGGGAATCCAGCTTTCAGGGGAGGCCTCCCCCGAGTCTCTGGACGGCTGTGGGGGCGAACGGCGAGAGTCAAAGCACTCGGTTTCTCTCCAGTAGTTGGCCTTTATTGAGTAAATTGTAACATGACGACCTATGTGATTTTGGCAGGACTTTTTAGCGCCTACTTTTCAGCTACTGGGCTAAGATTTGAAACAAACGATTGGTGGGAATCCAGCTATCAGAGGAGGCCTCTTCCAAGCCTCTCAGAGGTCGTGGGGCCGAACGGCGAGCGTCAAACCACTCGGTTTCTCTCCAGTCGTAGGCCTTTATTGACTAAATTGTATCATGACAACCTATGTGATTTTGGCAGGACTTTTTTGCGCCTACTTTTCAGGTACTGGGCTAAGATTTGAAACAAACGATCGGTGGGAATCCAGCTTTCAGGGGAGGCCTCCCACGAGTCTCTGGACAGCTGTGGGGCCGAACAGCGAGCGTCAAAGCACTCGGTTTCTCTCCAGTAGGAGGCCTTTATTGACTAAATTGTAACATGACGACCTATGTGACTTTGGCAGGACATTTTAGCGCCTAGTTTTGAGCTAGTCTGCTCAGATTTGAAACAAACGATCGGTGGGAATCCAGCTTTCAGGGGAGGCCCCCCCGAGTCTCTGGACGGCTGTGGGGCCGAGCGGCGAGCGTTAAAGCACTCAGTTTCGCTCGAGTACCATGACGACCGATTTGACTTCGGCACGACTTTAGGTCGCTTAATTTCAGCCTAGCGGGCTAGGAATTCATACAGACAATCCTTGGGAATCCAGCTTTCAGGGGAGGCATCTTCCAAGCCTCTCAGAGGTCGTGGGGCCGAACGGCGAGCGTCAAAGCACTCGGTTTCGCTCCAGTAGTAGGCCTTCATTGACTAAATTGTAACATGACGACCTATGTGAATTTGGCAGGACATTTTAGCGCCTAGTTTTGAGCTAGTGGGCTAAGATTTGAAACAAACGATCGGTGGGAATCCAGCTTTCAGGGGAGGCCTCCCCCGAGTCTCTGGACACCTGTGGGGCCGAACGGCGAGCGTCAAAGCACTCGGTTTCTCTCCAGTAGGAGGCCTTTATTGACTAAATTGTAACATGACGACCTATGTGACTTTGGCAGGACATTTTAGCGCCTAGTTTTGAGCTAGTTGGCTCAGATTTGAAACAAACGATCGGTGGGAATCCCGCTTTCAGGGGAGGCCCCCCCGAGTCTCTGGACGGCTGTGGGGCCGAGCGGCGAGCGTTAAAGCACTCAGTTTCGCTCGAGTACCATGACGACCGATTTGACTTCGGCACGACTTTAGGTCGCTTAATTTCAGCCTAGCGGGCTAGGAATTCACACAGACAATCCTTGGGAATCCAGCTTTCAGGGGAGGCCTCTTCCAAGCCTCTCAGAGGTCGTGGGGCCGAACGGCGAGCGTCAAAGCACTCGGTTTCGCTCCAGTAGTAGGCCTTTATTGACTAAATTGTAACATGACGACCTATGTGACTTTGGCAGGACTTTTTAGCGCTTACGTTATAGCTAGTGGGCTAAGATTTGAAACAAACGACGGGTGGGAATCCAGATTTCAGGGGAGGCCTCCCCCGAGTCTCTGGACAGCTGTGGGGCCGAACGGCGAGCGTCAAAGCACTCGGTTTCTCTCCAGTAGTAGGCCTTTATTTACTAAATTGTAACATGACGACCTATGTGACTTTGGCAGGACATTTTAGCGCCTAGTTTTGAGCTAGTGGGCTAAGATTTGAAACAAACGATTGGTGGGAATCCAGCTTTCAGGGGAGACCTCCCCCGAGTCTCTGGACGGCTGTGGGGCCGAGCGGCGAGCGTTAAAGCACTCAGTTTCGCTCGAGTACCATGACGACCGATTTGACTTCGGCACGACTTTAGGTCGCTTAATTTCAGCCTAGCGGGCTAGGAATTCACACAGACAATCCTTGGGAATCCAGCTTTCAGGGGAGGCCTCTTCCAAGCCTCTCAGAGGTCGTGGGGCCGAACGGCGAGCGTCAAAGCACTCGGTTTCGCTCCAGTAGTAGGCCTTTATTGACTAAATTGTAACATGACGACCTATGTGACTTTGGCAGGACTTTTTAGCGCTTACGTTTGAGCTAGTGGGCTAAGATTTGAAACAAACGATCGGTGGGAATCCAGCTTTCAGGGGAGGCCTCTTCCAAGCCTCTCGGAGCTCGTGAGGCCGAACGGCGAGCGTCAAAGCACTCGGTTTTGCTCCAGTAGTCGGCTTTTATTGACTAAATTGTAACATGACGACCTATGTGACTTTGGCAGGACCTTTTAGCGCTTGCTTTTGAGCTAGTGGGCTAAGATTTGAAACAAACGATCGGTGGGAATCCAGCTTTCAGGGGAGGCCTCCCCCGAGTCTCTGGACGGCTGTGGGGGCGAACGACGAGAGTCAAAGCACTCGGTTTCTCTCCAGTAGTTGGCCTTTATTGAGTAAATTGTAACATGACGACCTATGTGATTTTGGCAGGACCTTTTAGCGCCTACTTTTCAGCTACTGGGCTAAGATTTGAAACAAACGATCGGTGGGAATCCAGCTATCAGAGGAGGCCTCTTCCAAGCCTCTCAGAGGTCGTGGGGCCGAACGGCGAGCGTCAAAGCACTCGGTTTCTCTCCAGTCGTAGGCCTTTATTGACTAAATTGTAACAAGACAACCTATGTGATTTTGGCAGGACTTTTTAGCGCTTACTTTTGAGCTAGTGGGCTAAGATTTGAAACAAACGATCGGTGGGAATCCAGCTTTCAGGGGAGGCCTCCCCCGAGTCTCTGGACGGCTGTGGGGCCGAGTGGCGAGCGTTAAAGCACTCTGTTTCGCTTGAATACCATTACGACCGATTTGACTTCGGCACGACTTTTGGTCACCTAATTTCAGCCTAGCGGGCTAGGAATTCACACAGACAATCCTTGGGAATCCAGTTTTCAGGGGAGGCCTCTTCCAAGCCTCTCAGAGGTCGTGGGGCCGAACGGCGAGCGTCAATGGACTCGGTTTCGCTCCAGTAGTAGGCCTTTATTCACTAAATTGTAACATGACGACCTATGTGACTTTGGCAGGACATTTTAGCGCTTACTTTTGAGCTAGTGGGCTAAGATTTTAAACAAACGATCGGTGGGAATCCAGCTTTCAGGGGAGGCCTCCACCGAGTCTCTGGACAGCTGTGGGGCCGAGCGGCGAGCGTTAAAGCACTCTGTTTCGGTCCACTAATAGGCCTTTATTGACTAAATTGTAACATGACGACCTATGTGATTTTGGCAGGACTTTTTAGCGCCTACTTTTCAGCTACTTGGCTAAGATTTGAAATAAACGATCGGTGGGAATCCAGCTTTCAGAGGAGGCCTCTTCCAAGCCTCTCAGAGGTCGTGGGGCCGAACGGCGAGCGTCAAAGCACTCAGTTTCGGTCCAGTAGTAGGCCTTTATTGACTAAATTGTAACATGACAACCTATGTGACTTTGGCAGGACTTTTTAGCGCTTACTTTTGAGCTAGTGGGCTAAGATTTGAAACAAACGATCGGTGGGAATCCAGCTTTCAGGGGAGGACACCCCCGAGTCTTTGGACGGCTGTGTGGCCGAGCGGCGAGCGTTAAAGCACTCAGTTTCGCTCGAGTACCATGACGACCGATTTGACTTAGGCACGACTTTAGGTCACTTAATTTCCGCCTAGCGGGCTAGGAATTCAGACAGACAATCCTTGGGAATCCAGCTTTCAGAGGAGGCCTCTTCCAAGACTCTCAGAGGTCGTGGGGCCGAACGGCGAGCGTCAAAGCACTCAGTTTCGGTCCAGTAGTAGGCCTTTATTGACTAAATTGTAACATGACAACCTATGTGACTTTGGCAGGACTTTTTAGCGCTTACTTTTGAGCTAGTGGGCTAAGATTTGAAACAAACGATCGGTGGGAATCCAGCTTTCAGGGGAGGACACCCCCGAGTCTTTGGACGGCTGTGTGGCCGAGCGGCGAGCGTTAAAGCACTCAGTTTCGCTCGAGTACCATGACGACCGATTTGACTTAGGCACGACTTTAGGTCACTTAATTTCCGCCTAGCGGGCTAGGAATTCAGACAGACAATCCTTGGGAATCCAGCTTTCAGGGGAGGCCTCTTCCAAGACTCTCAGAGGTCGTGGGGCCGAACGGCGAGCGTCAATGCACTCGGTTTCGCTCCAGTAGTAGGCCTTTATTCACTAAATTGTAACATGACGACCTATGTGACTTTGGCAGGACATTTTAGCGCTTACTTTTGAGCTAGTGGGCTAAGATTTTAAACAAACGATCGATGGGAATCCAGCTTTCAGGGGAGGCCTCCCCCGAGTCTCTGGACGGCTCTGGGGCCGAGCGGCAAGCGTTAAAGCACTCAGTTTCGCTCGAGTACCATGACGACCGATTTGACTTCGGCGCAACTTTTGGTCGCTTAATTTTAGCCGAGCGGGCTAGGGATTCACACAGACAATCCTTGGGAATCCAGCTTTCAGGGGAGGCCTCTTCCAAGCCTCTCAGAGGTCATGGGGCCGAACGGCGAGCGTCAATGCACTCTGTTTCGCTCCTGTAGTAGGCCTTTATTCACTAAATTGTAACATGACGACCTATGTGACTTTGGCAGGACATTTTAGCGCTTACTTTTGAGCTAGTGGGCTAAGATTTTAAACAAACGATCGATGGGAATCCAGCTTTCAGGGGAGGCCTCCCCCGAGTCTCTGGACGGCTGTGGGGCCGAGCGGCAAGCGTTAAAGCACTCAGTTTCGCTCGAGTACCATGACGACCGATTTGACTTCGGCACAACTTTAGGTCGCTTAATTTCAGCCGAGCGGGCTAGGAATTCACACAGACAAGCCTTGGGAATCCAGCTTTCAAGGGAGGCCTCTTCCAAGCCTCTCGGAGGTCGTGGGGCCGAACGGCGAGCGTCGAAGCAGTCGGTTTCGCTCCAGTAGTAGGCCTTTCTTGACTAAATTGTAACATGACAACCTATGTGACTTTGGCAGAACTTTTTAGCGCTTACTTTTGAGCTAGTGGGCTAAGATTTGAAATAAACGATCGGTGGGAATCCAGTTTTCAGACGAGGCCTCCTCCGAGTCTCTGGTCGGCTGTGGGGCCGAGCGGCGAGCGTTAAAGCACTCAGTTTCGCTCGAGTACCATAACGACCGATTTGACTTCGGCACGACTTTAGGTCGCTTAACTTCAGCCGAGCGGGCTAGGAATTCACACAGACAAGCCGTGGGAATCCAGCTTTCAAGGGAGGCCTCTTCCAAGCCTCTCGGAGCTCGTGGGGCCGAACGGCGAGCGTCGAAGCACTCGGTTTCACTCCAGTAGTAGGCCTTTATTGACTAAATTGTAACATGACGACCTATGTTACTTTGGCAGGACTTTTTAGCGCTTACTTTTTAGCTAGTGGGCTAAGATTTGAAACAAACGATCGGTGGGAATCCAGCTTTCAGGGGTGGCCTCCCCCGAGTCTCTGGACGGCTGTGGGGCCGAACGGCGAGCGTGAAAGCACTCGGTTTCTCTCCAGTAGTAGGCCTTTATTGACTAAATTGTAACATGACGACCTATGTGATTTTGGCAGGACTTCTTAGCGCCTACTTTTCGGCTACTTGGCTAAGATTTGAAATAAACGATCGGTGGGAATCCAGCTTTCAGGGGAGGCCTCTTCCAAGCCTCTCGGAGGTCGTGGGGCCGAACGGCGAGCGTCAAAGCACTCAGTTTCGGTCCAGTAGTAGGCCTTTATTGACTAAATTGTAACATGACAACCTATGTGACTTTGGCAGGACTTTTTAGCGCTTACTTTTGAGCTAGTGGGCTAAGATTTGAAAAGAACGATCGGTGGGAATCCAGCTTTCAGGGGAGGCCTCCCCCGAGTGTCTGGACGGCTGTGGGGCCGAGTGGCGAGCGTTAAAGCACTCAGTTTCGCTCGAATACCATTACGACCGATTTGACTTCGGCACGACTTTAGGTCACTTAATTTCAGCCTAGCGTGCTAGGAATTCACACAGACAATCCTTGGGAATCCAGCTTTCAGGGGAGGCCTCTTCCAAGCCTCTCAGAGGTCGTGGGGCCGAACGGCGAGCGTCAATGCACTCGGTTTCGCTCCCGTAGTAGGCCTTTATTCACTAAATTGTAACATGACGACCTATGTGACTTTGGCAGGACATTTTAGCGCTTACTTTTGAGCTAGTGGGCTAAGATTTTAAACAAACGATCGGTGGGAATCCAGCTTTCAGGGGAGGCCTCCACCGAGTCTCTGGACAGCTGTGGGGCCGAGCGGCGAGCGTTAAAGCACTCTGTTTCGGTCCAGTAATAGGCCTTTATCGACTAAATTGTAACATGACGACCTATGTGATTTTGGCAGGACTTTTTAGCGCCTACTTTTCAGCTACTTGGCTAAGATTTGAAATAAACGATCGGTGGGAATCCAGCTTTCGGGGGAGGCCTCTTCCAAGCCTCTCAGAGGTCGTGGGGCCGAATGGCGAGCGTCAAAGCACTCAGTTTCGGTCCAGTAGTAGGCCTTTATTGACTAAATTGTAACATGACAACCTATGTGACTTTGGCAGGACTTTTTAGCGCTTACTTTTGAGCTAGTGGGCTAAGATTTGAAACAAACGATCGGTGGGAATCCAGCTTTCAGGGGAGGCCTCCCCCGAGTCTCTGGAGGGCTGTGGGGCCGAACGGCGAGCGTCAAAGCACTCGGTTTCTCTCCAGTAGTAGGCCTTTATTGACTAAATTGTAACATGACGACCTATGTGATTTTGGCAGGACGTTTTAGCGCCTACTTTTCAGTTACTTGGCTAAGATTTGAAATAAACGATCGGTGGGAATCCAGCTTTCAGGGGAGGCCTCTTCCAAGCCTTTCGGAGGTCGTGGGGCCGAACGGCGAGCGTCAAAGCACTCGGTTTCGGTCCAGTAGTAGGCCTTTATTGACTAAATTGTAACATGACAACCTATGTGACTTTGGCAGGACTTTTTAGCGCTTACGTTTGAGCTAGTGGGCTAAGATTTGAAACAAACGATAGGTGGGAATCCAGCTTTCAGGGGAGGCCTCCCCCGAGTCTCTGGACGGCTGTATGGTCGAGTGGCGAGCGTTAAAGTACTCAGTTTCGCTCGAATACCATTACGACCGATTTGACTTCGGCACGACTTTAGGTCACTTAATTTCAGCCTAGCGGGCTAGGGATTCACACAGACAATCCTTGGGAATCCAGCTTTCAGGGGAGGCCTCTTCCAAGCCTCTCAGAGGTCATGGGGCCGAACGGCGAGCGTCAATGCACTCTGTTTCGCTCCTGTAGTAGGCCTTTATTCACTAAATTGTAACATGACGACCTATGTGACTTTGGCAGGACATTTTAGCGCTTACTTTTGAGCTAGTGGGCTAAGATTTTAAACAAACGATCGATGGGAATCCAGCTTTCAGGGGAGGCCTCCCCCGAGTCTCTGGACGGCTGTGGGGCCGAGCGGCAAGCGTTAAAGCACTCAGTTTCGCTCGAGTACCATGACGACCGATTTGACTTCGGCACAACTTTAGGTCACTTAATTTCAGCCAAGCGGGCTAGGAATTCAAACAGACAAGCCTTGGGAATCCAGCTTTCAAGGGAGGCCTCTTCCAAGCCTCTCAGAGGTCGTGGGGCCGAACGGCGAGCGTCAAAGCACTCAGTTTTGCTCAAGTAGTAGGCTTTTATTGACTAAATTGTAACATGACGACCTATGTGATTTTGGCAGGACTTTTTAGCGCTTACTTTTGAGCTAGTGGGCTAAGATTTGAAACAAACGATTGGTGGGAATCCAGCTTTCAGGGGAGACCTCCCCCGAGTCTCTGGACGGCTGTGGGGCCGAGCGGCGAGCGTTAAAGCACTCAGTTTCGCTCGAGTACCATGACGACCGATTTGACTTCGGCATGACTTTAGGTCGCTTAATTTCAGCCTAGCGGGCTAGGAATTTACTCAGACAATCCTTGGGAATCCAGCTTTCAGGGGAGGCCACTTCCAAGCCTCTCAGAGGTCGTGGGGCCTAACGGCGAGCGTCAAAGCACTCGGTTTCGCTCCAGTAGTAGGCCTTTATTGACTAAATTGTAACATGACGACCTATGTGACTTTGGCAGGACTTTTTAGCGCTTACTTTTGAGCTAGTGGGCTAAGATTTGAAACAAACGATCGGTGGGAATCCAGCTTTTAGGGGAGGCCTCCCCCGAGTCTCTGGACGGCTGTGGGGGCGAACGGCGAGAGTCAAAGCACTCGGTTTCGCTCCAGTACCATGACGACCGATTTGACTTCGGCACGACTTTAGGTCGTTTATTTTCTGCCTAGCGGGCTAGGAATTTACACAGACAAGCCTTGGGAATCCAGCTTTCAAGGGAGGCCTCTTCCAAGCCTCTCGGAGCTCGTGAGGCCGAACGGCAAGC
>NW_026904462.1:0-21961 GCF_024500275.1 Phycodurus eques | reverse complement strand
CTCCCCTTTATACTAGTTACAGGCAGTGGTTTGAATCCCAAAGCTTTGGTTGGAGTTTTACACACATTTGCAGTTTTTATCGCTTAAAAATGCTTCCCAGCACCTGCTGTACACTTTTTTTATTTTGACTCATAACTCTACAAAGGATGCTTTCCCCGTAAATTCTCTTGCTTTTTAGAGTAGAACTCTCACCTTGATACTAGTTACAGGCAGTGGTTTGAATCCCAAAGCTTTGGTTGGAGTTTTACACACATTTGCAGTTTTTATTGCTTAAAAATGCTCCCCAGCTGCCTCTGCTGTACACTTTTTTTATTGTAACTCATAACTTCACAAAGATGCTTTCCCAGTAAATTCTCTTGCTTTTTTGAGTAAAACTCTCCCCTTTATACGAGTTACAGGCAGTGGTTTGAATCCCAAAGCTTTGGTTGGAGTTTTACACACATTTGCAGTTTTTATTGCTTAAAAATGCTTCCCAGCACCTGCTGTACACTTTTTTTTTACTTTAACTCATAACTTCACAAAGGATGCTTTCCCAGTAAACTCTCTTGCCTTTTCGAGTAGAAATCTCCCCTTTATACTAATTACAGGCAGTGGTTTGAATCCCAAAGCTTTGGTTGGAGTTTGACACACATTTGCTGTTTTTATTGCTTAAAAATGCTTCCCAGCGCCTGCTGTACACTTTTTTTATTTTCACTCATAACGTCACAAAGGATCCTTTCCCAGTAAAGTCCCTTGCTTTTTAGCGTAGAACTCTCCCCTTTATACTAGTTACAGGCAGTGGTTTGAATCCCAAAGCTTTGGTTGGAGTTTTACACACATTTGCTGTTTTTATTGCTTAAAAATGCTTCCCAGCGCCTGCTGTACACTTTTTTTTATTTTGACTCATAACTTCAGAAAGGATGCTTTCCAAGTAAATTCTCTTGCATTTTAGAGTAAAACTCTCCCCTTTATACTAGTTACAGGCAGTGGTTTGAATCCCAAAGCTTTGGTTGGAGTTTGACACACATTTGCTGTTTTTATGACTTAAAAATGCTCCCCAGCTCCCTCTGCTGTACACTTTTTTTATTGTAACTCATAACTTCACAAAGATGCTTTCCCAGTAAATTCTCTTGCTTTTTTGAGTAAAACTCTCCCCTTTATACTAGTTACAGGCAGTGGTTTGAATCCCAAAGCTTTGGTTGGAGTTTTACACACATTTGCTGTTTTTATTGCTTAAAAATGCTTCCCAGCGCCTGCTGTACACTTTTTTTTATTTTGACTCATAACTTCACAAAGGATGCTTCCCAAGTAGATTCTCTTGCATTTTAGAGTAAAACTCTCCCCTTTATACTAGAGACAGGCAGTGGTTTGAATCCCTAAGCTTTGGTTGGAGTTTTACACACATTTGCAGTTTTTATTGCTTAAAAATGCTCCCCAGCTCCCTCTGCTGTACACTTTTTTTATTTTCACTTATTACTTGCTTTCCCAGTAAAGTCTCTTGCTTTTTCGAGTAAAACTCTCCCCTTTATACTAGTTACAGGCAGTGGTTTAAATCCCAAAGCTTTGGTTGGAGTTTTACACGCATTTGCTGTTTTTGTGACTTAAAAAATGCTCCCCAGCTCCCTCTGCTGTACACATTTTTATTGTAACTCATAACTTCACAAAGATGCTTTCCCAGTAAATTCTCTTGCCTTTTTGAGTAAAACTATCCCCTTTATACTAGTTACAGGCAGTGGTTTGAATCCCAAAGCTTTGGTTGGAGTTTTACATACATTTGCAGTTTTTATTGCTTAACAATGCTTCCCAGCTCCCTCTGCTGGACACTTTTTTTTATAGTAACTCATTACTTCACAAAGAATGCTTTCCCAGTAAAGTCTCTTGCTTTTTAGAGTAAAACTCTCCCCTTTATACTAATTACAGGCAGTGGTTTGAATCCCAAAGCTTTGGTTGGACTTTTACAAACATTTGCAGTTTTTATTGCTTAAAAATGCTTCCCAGCGCCTGCTGTACACTTTTTTTATTTTTACTCATAAATTCACAAAGGATGCTTTCCAAGTAAATTATCTTGCATTTAAGAGTAAAACTCTCCCCTTTATACTAGTTACAGGCAGTGGTTTGAATCCCAAAGCTTTGGTTGGAATTTTACACACATTTGCTGTTTTTATTGCTTAAAAATGCTTCCCAGCGCCTGCTGTACACTTTTTTTTAATTTTGACTCATAACTTCACAAAGGATGCTTTCCAAGTAAAGTCTCTTGTTTTTTGGAGTATAACTCTCCCTGTTATACTAGTTACGGGCAGTGGTTTTAATCCCAAAGCTTTGGTTGGACTTTTATACACATTTGCAGTTTTTATTGCTGAAAAATGCCTCCCAGCACCTGCTGTACACTTTTTTGATTGTGACTCATAACTTCACAAAGGATGCTTTCCCAGTAAATTATTTTGCTTTATAGAGTAAAACTATCCCCTTTATACTAGTTACAGGTTGTGGTTTGAATCCCAAAGCTTTAATTGGAGTTTTACACACATTTGCAGTTTTTATCGCTTAAAAATGCTTCCCAGCGCCTGCTGTACACTTTTTTTATTTTGACTCATTACTTCACAAAGGATGCTTTCCCACTAAATTCTCTTGATTTTTAGAGTAGAACTATTCCCTTTATACTAGTTACAGGCAGTGGTTTGCATCCCAACGCTTTGGTTTGAGTTTACACACATTTGCAGTTTTTATTGCTGAAAAATGCTTCCCATTTCCCTCTGCTGTACACTTTTTACATTTTGACTCAGAACTTCACAAAGGATGCTTTCCCAATAAATTCTCTTGCTTTTTAGAGTAAAACTCTCCCCTTTATATTAGTTGCAGGTTGTGATTTGAATCCCAAAGCTTTGGTTTGAGTTTTACACACATTTGCAGTTTTTATCGCTTAAAAATGCTTCCCAGCGTCTGCTGTACACTTTTTTTATTTTGATTCATAACTTCACAAAGGATGCTTTCCCATTAAATTATCTTGCTTTTTATAGTAAAACTCTCCCCTTTATACTAGTTACAGACAGTGGTTTGAATCCCAAAGCTTTGGTTGGAATTTTACAAACATTTGCAATTTTTATTGCTTAAAAATGCTTCCCAGCGACTTTGGAAACGTTTTTTATTTTGACTCATAACTTCAAAAAGGATGCTTTCCCAGTAAATTCTCTTGCTTTTTATAGTAAAACTATCCCCTTTATACGAGTTGCAGGTTGTGATTTGAATCCCAAAGCTTTGGTTTGAGTTTTAAACACATTTGCAGTTTTTATTGCTTAAAAATGCTTCCCAGCTCCCTCTGCTGTACACTTTTTTGATTGTGACTCATAACTTCACAAAGGATGCTTTCCAATTAAATTATTTTGCTTTTTAGAGTAAAACTCTCTGCTTTATACTAGTTACAGGCCGTGGTTTGAGTCCCAAAGCTTTGGTTGGGGTTTCAGACACATATGTAGTTTTTGTTGCTTAAAAATGCTTCCCAGCGCCTGCTGTACACTTCTTTTATTTTGACTCATAACTTCACAAAGGATGCTTTCCCAGATAATTCTATTGATTTTTAGAGTAGAACTCTCCCCTTTATACTAGTTACAGGCAGTGGTTTGAATCCCAAAGGTTTGGTTTGAGTTTTACACACATTTGCAGTTTTTATTGCTTAACAATGCTTCCCAGCTCCCTGTGCTGTACACTTTTTTTATTGTGACTCATAACTTCACAAAGAATGCTTTCCCAGTTAATTCTCTTGCTTTTTAGAGTAAAACTCTCCCCTTTATACTTGTTACAGGCAGTGGTTTTAATCCCAAAGCTTTGGTTTGAGTTTTACACACATTTGCAGTTTTTATCGCTTCAAAATGCTTCCCAGTACCTGCTGTACACTTTTTTATTTTGACTCATAACTTCACAAAGGATGCTTTCCCAGTAAATTCTCTTGCTTTTTAGAGTAAAACTATCCCCTTTATACTAGTTCCAGGTTGTGGTTTCTGAGTTTTACACACATTTGCAGTTTTTATCTCTTAAAAATGCTTCCCAGCGCCTGCTGTACACTTTTTTTATTTTGACTCATAACTTCACAAAGGATGCTTTCCCAGATAATTCTATTGATTTTTAGAGTAGAACTCTCCCCTTTAAACAATTTACAGGCAGTGGTTTGAATCCCAAAGCTTTGGTTTGAGTTTTACACATATTTGCAGTTTTTATTGCTTAAAAATGCTTCCCAGCTCCCTCTGCTTTACACCTTTTACATTTTGACTCAGAACTTCACAAAGGATGCTTTCCCAGTAAATTCTCTTCCTTTTCGAGGAGAACTCTCGCCTTTATACTAGTTTCAGGCAGTGGTTTGAATCCCAAAGCTTTGGCTTGAGTTTTACACATATTTGCAGTTTTTATTGCTTAAAAATGCTTCCAAGCTCCCTCTGCTGTACACTTTTTTTATTGCGACTCATAACTTCCCAAAGGATGCTTTCCCAGTAAATTCTGTTGCTTTTTAGAGTAAAACTCTCTCGTTTATACTAGTTGCAGGTTGTGGTTTGTATACCAAAGCTTTGGTTGGAGTTTTACACACATTTACAGTTCTTATTGCTTAAAAATTCTTCCGAGCGCCTGCTTTAAACTTTTTTTATTTTGACTCATAACTTCACAAAGGATGCTTTCCCAGTAAATTATCTTGCTTTTTAGAGTAAAACTCTCCCCTTTATACTAGTTCCAGGTTGTGGTTTGTGAGTTTTCCACACATTTGCAGTTTTTATCGCTTAAAAATGCTTCCCAGCGCCTGCTGTACACTTTTTTCAGTTTGACTCATAACTTCACAAAGGATGCTTTCCCAGTAAATTCTGTTGCTTTTTCGAGGAGAACTCTCCCCTTTATACGAGTTACAGAAAGTGGTTTGAATCCAAAAGCTTTGGTTGGAGTTTTCCACACATTTGCAGTTTTTCATCGCTTAAAAATGCTTCCCATCTCCCTCTGCTGAACACTTTTTTTTAATGTAACTCATAACTTCACTAAAGATGCTTTCCCAGTCAATTATCTTGCTTTTTAGAGTAAAACTCTCCCCTTTATACTAGTTACAGGCAGTGGTTTGAATCCCAAAGCTTTGGTTGGATTTTTACACACATTTGCAGTTTTTATCGCTTAAAAATGCTTCCCAGCGCTTATGTACACTTTTTTTTATTTTGACTCATAACTTCACAAAGGATGCTTTCCCAGTAAATTATCTTTCTTGTTAGAGTAAAACTCTCCCCTTTATACTAGTTACAGGTTGTGGTTTGAATTCCAAAGCTTTGGTTGGAGTTTTACACACATTTGCAGTATTTATTGCTTAAAAATGCTTCCCAGCACCTGCTGTACACTTTTTTTTATTGTAACTCATAACTTCACAAAGCATGCTTTACCAGTAAATTCTCTTGATTTTTAGAGTAAAACTCTCCCGTTTATACTAGTTGCAGGTTGTGGTTAGAATACCAAAGCTTTGGTTGGAGTTTTACACACATTTACAGTTTTTATTGCTTAAAAATTCTTCCGAGCGCCTGCTGTAAACTTTTTATATTTTGACTCATAACTTCACAAATGATGCTTTCACAGTAAATTCTCTTGCTTTTTAGAGTAGAACTCTCCCATTTATACTAGTTAAAGGTAGTGGTTTACATCCCAAAGCTTTGGTTTGAGTTTTCCACACATTTGCAGTTTTTATCGCTTCAAAATGCTTCCCAGCGCCTGCTGTACACTTTTTTTATTTTGACTCATAACTTCACAAAGGATGCTTTCCCAGTAAATTCTCTTGCTTTTTAGAGTAGAACTCTCCCATTTATACTAGTTAAAGGCAGTGGTTTAAATCCAAAAGCTTTGGTTGGAGTTTTCCACACATTTGCAGTTTTTAATCGCTTAAAAATGCTTCCCATCTCCCTCTGCTGAACACTTTTTTTAATGTAACTCATAACTTCACTAAAGATGCTTTCCCAGTCAATTATCTTGCTTTTTAGTGTAAAACTCTCCCCTTTATACTCGTTACAGGTTGTGGTTTGAATCCCAAAGCTTTGTTTGGAGTTTTACACACATTTGCAGTTTTTATCGCTTAAAAATGCTTCCCAGCCCCTGCTGTACACTTTTTTTATTTTGACTCATAACTTCACAAAGGATGCTTTCCCAGTAAATTCTCTTGCTTTTTCGAGGAGAACTCTGCCCTTTATACGAATTACAGGCAGTGGTTTGAATCCCAAACCTTTGGTTTGAGTTTTACACACATTTGCAGTTTTTATCGCTTAAAAATGCTTCCCAGCCCCTGCTGTACACTTTTTTTATTTTGACTCATAACTTCACAAAGGATGCTTTCCCAGTAAATTCTCTTACTTTTTAGAGAAAAACTCTCCCCTTTACACTAGTTAGAGGCAGTGGTTTGAATCCCAAAGCTTTGGATGGAGTTTTACACACATTTGCTGATTTTATTGCTTCAAAATGCTCCCCAGCTCCCTCTGCTGTACACTTTTTTTATTTTAACTCATAACTTCACAAAGGATGCTTTCCCAGTAAATTCTCTTGCTTTTGAGAGTAAAACTCTCCCCTTTATACTAGTTACAGGCAGTGGTTTGTGAGTTTTACACACATTTGCAGTTTCTATCGCTTAAAAATGCTTCCCAGCTCCCTCTGCTGTACACTTTTTTAATTGTCACTCATAACTTCACGAAGGATGCTTTCCCGGGAAATTCTCTTGCTTTTTAGAGTAAAACTCTCCCATTTATACTAGTTACAGGTTGTGGTTTGAATCCAAAAGCTTTGGTTGGAGCTTTACACACATTTGCAGTTTTTATCGCTTAAAAATGCTTCCCTGTGCCTGCTGTACACTTTGTCTAGTTTGACTCATAACTTCACAAAGGATGCTTTCCCAGTAAATTCTATTGATTTTTAGAGTAGAAGTCTCCCCTTTATACTAGTTACAGGCAGTGGTTTGAATCCCAAAGCTTTGGTTGGAGTTTTACACACATTTGCAGTTTTTATCGCTTAAAAATGCTTCCCAGCACCTGCTGTACACTTTTTTTATTTTGACTCATAACTCTACAAAGGATGCTTTCCCCGTAAATTCTCTTGCTTTTTAGAGTAAAACTCTCCCCTTTATACTAGTTACAGGCAGTGGTTTGAATCCCAAAGCTTTGGTTGGAGTTTTACACATATTTGCAGTTTTTATTGCTTAAAAAGGCTTCCGAGCTCCCTCTGCTGTACACTTTTTTTATTGTAAATCATAACTTCACAAAGGATGCTTTCCCATTAAATTCTCTTGCTTTTTAGAGTAAAACTCTCCCCTTTATACTAGTAGCAGGTTGTGGTTTGAATTTCAAAGCTTTGGTTGGAGTTTTACAAACATTTGCAGTTTTTATCGCTTAAAAATGCTCCCCAGCTCCCTCTGCTGTCCACTTTTTTTTATTGGAACTCATAACTTCCCAAAGGATGCTTTCCCAGTAAATTCTGTTGCTTTTTAGAGTAAAACTCTCCCCTTTATACTAGTTACAGGCAGTGGTTTGTTAGTTTTACACACATTTGCAGTTTTTATCGCTTAAAAATGCTTCCCAGCGCCTGCTGTACACTTTTTTTATTTTGACTCATACCTTCACAAAGGATGCTTTCCCAGTAAATTCTCTTGCTTTTTAGAGTAAAACCCTCCCCTTTATACTAGTTAAAGGCAGTGGTTTTCATCCCAAAGCTTTGGTTTGAGTTTTACACACATTTGCAGTTTTTATTGCTTAAAAATGCTTCCCAGCGCCTGCTGTACACTTTTTTTATTTTGACTCATAACTTCACAAAGGATGCTTTCCCAGTAAATTCTATTGATTTTTAGAGTAGAACTCTCCCCTTTATACTATTTACAGGAAGTGGTTTGAATCCCAAAGCTTTGGTTTGAGTTTTACACATATTTGCAGTTTTTATTGCTTAAAAATGCTTCCCAGCTCCCTCTGCTTTACACCTTTTACATTTTGACTCAGAACTTCACAAAGGATGCTTTCCCAGTAAATTCTCTTCCTTTTCGAGGAGAACTCTCGCCTTTATGCTAGTTTCAGGCAGTGGTTTGAATCCCAAAGCTTTGGCTTGAGTTTTACACACATTTGCAGTTTTTATTGCTTAAAAATGCTTCCCAGCTCCCTCTGCTTTACACCTTTTACATTTTGACTCAGAACTTCACAAAGGATGCTTTCCCAGTAAATTCTCTTCCTTTTCGAGGAGAACTCTCCCCTTTATACGAGTTACAGGCAGTGGTTTGAATCCAAAAGCTTTGGTTGGAGTTTTCCACACATTTGCAGTTTTTTATCGCTTAAAAATGCTTCCCATCTCCCTCTGCTGAACACTTTTTTTAATGTAACTCATAACTTCACTAAAGATGCTTTCCCAGTCAATTATCTTGCTTTTTAGAGTAAAACTCTCCCCTTTATACTAGTTACAGGCAGTGGTTTGAATCCCAAAGCTTTGGTTGGATTTTTACACACATTTGCAGTTTTTATCGCTTAAAAATGCTTCCCAGCGCTTATGTACACTTTTTTTTATTTTGACTCATAACTTCACAAAGGATGCTTTCCCAGTAAATTATCTTGCTTGTTAGAGTAAAACTCTCCCCTTTATACTAGTTACAGGTTGTGGTTTGAATTCCAAAGCTTTGGTTGGAGTTTTACAAACATTTGCAGTTTGTATTGCTTAAAAATGCTTCCCAGCTTCCTCTGCTGTACATTTTTTTGATTGGATCTCATAACTGCACAAAGAATGATTTCCAAGTAAATTCTCTTGCTTTTTTGAGTAAAACTCTCCCCTTTATACGAGTTACAGGCAGTCGTTTGAATCACAAAGCTTTGGTTGGAGTTTTACACACATTTGCAGTATTTATTGCTTAAAAATGCTTCCCAGCACCTGCTGTACACTTTTTTTTATTGTAACTCATAACTTCACAAAGCATGCTTTACCAGTAAATTCTCTTGATTTTTAGAGTAAAACTCTCCCCTTTATACTAGTTACAGGCAGTGGTTTGAATCCTAAAGCTTTGGTTGGAGTTTTACACACATTTGCTGATTTTATTGCTTAAAAATGCTCCCCAGCTCCCTCTGCTGTACACTTTTTTTTATTGTAACTTCTAACTTTACAAAGGATGCTTTCCCAGTAAATTCTCTTGCTTTTTGGAGTAAAACTCTCCCCTTTACACGAGTTACAGGCAGTCGTTTGAATCACAAAGCTTTGGTTGGAGTTTTACACACATTTGCAGTATTTATTGCTTAAAAATGCTTCCCAGCACCTGCTGTACACTTTTTTTATTTTGACTCATAACTCTACAAAGGATGCTTTCCCCGTAAATTCTCTTGCTTTTTAGAGTAGAACTCTCACCTTGATACTAGTTACAGGCAGTGGTTTGAATCCCAAAGCTTTGGTTGGAGTTTTACACATATTTGCAGTTTTTATTGCTTAAAAAGGCTTCCGAGCTCCCTCTGCTGTACACTTTTTTTATTGTAAATCATAACTTCACAAAGGATGCTTTCCCATTAAATTCTCTTGCTTTTTAGAGTAAAACTCTCCCCTTTATACTAGTTGCAGGTTGTGGTTTGAATTTCAAAGCCTTGGTTGGAGTTTTACAAACATTTGCAGTTTTTATCGCTTAAAAATGCTTCCCAGCTTCCTCTGCTGTACACTTTTTTGATTGGATCTCATAACTGCACAAAGGATGATTTCCAAGTAAATTCTCTTGATTTTTAGAGTAAAACTCTCCCCTTTATACTAGTTACAGGCAGTGGTTTGAATCCTAAAGCTTTGGTTGGAGTTTTACACACATTTGCTGATTTTATTGCTTAAAAATGCTCCCCAGCTCCCTCTGCTGTCCACTTTTTTTTATTGTAACTCATAACTTCTCATAGGATGCTTTCCCAGTAAATTCTGTTGCTTTTTAGAGTAAAATTCTCCCCTTTATACCAGTTACAGGCAGTGGTTTGTGAGTTTTACAAACATTTGCAGTTTTTATCGCTTAAAAATGCTTCCCAGCGCCTGCTGTACACTTTTTTTATTGTGACTCATAACTTCCCAAAGGATGCTTTCCCAGTAAATTCTGTTGCTTTTTCGAGTAAAACTCTCCCCTTTATACTAGTTACAGGCAGTGGTTTGTGAGTTTTACACACATTTACAGTTTTTATCGCTTAAAAATGCTTCCCAGCGCCTGCTGTACACTTTTTTTATTTTGACTCATAACTTCACAAAGGATGCTTTCCCAGTAAATTCTCTTTCTTTTTAGAGTAGAACTCTCCCATTTATACTAGTTAAAGGCAGTGGTTTGAATCCAAAAGCTTTGGTTGGAGTTTTCCACACATTTGCAGTTTTTAATCGCTTAAAAATGCTTCCCATCTCCCTCTGCTGAACACTTTTTTTAATGTAACTCATAACTTCACTAAAGATGCTTTCCCAGTCAATTATCTTGCTTTTTAGAGTAAAACTCTCCCCTTTATACTCGTTACAGGTTGTGGTTTGAATCCAAAAGCTTTGTTTGGAGTTTTACACACATTTGCAGTTTTTATCGCTTAAAAATGCTTCCCAGCCCCTTCTGTACACTTTTTTCATTTTGACTCATAACTTCACAAAGGATGCTTTCCCAGTAAATTCTCTTGCTTTTTCGAGGAGAACTCTGCCCTTTATACGAATTACAGACAGTGGTTTGAATCCCAAAGCTTTGGTTGGAGTTTTACACACATTTGCAGTTTTTATTGCTAAAAAATGCTTCCCAGCTCCCTCTGCTGAACACTTTTTTTATTTGTGACTCATAACTTCAAAAAGGAAGCTTTCACAGTTAATTCTCTTACTTTTTAGAGAAAAACTCTCCCCTTTACACCAGTTAGAGGCAGTGGTTTGAATCCCAAAGCTTTGGATGGAGTTTTACACACATTTGCTGATTTAATTGCTTCAAAATGCTCCCCAGCTCCCTCTGCTGTACACTTTTTTTATTGTAACTTCTAACTTTACAAAGGATGCTTTCCCAGTAAATTCTCTTGCTTTTTGGAGACAAACTCTCCCCTTTATACTAGTTACAGGCAGTGGTTTGAATCCCAAAGCTTTGGTTGGAGTTTTACACACATTTGCAGTTTTTATTGCTTAAAAAGGCTTCCGAGCTCCCTCTGCTGTACACTTTTTTTATTGTAAATCATAACTTCACAAAGGATACTTTCCCATTAAATTCTCTTGCTTTTTAGAGTAAAACTCTCCCCTTTATACTAGTTGCAGGTTGTGGTTTGAATTTCAAAGCTTTGGTTGGAGTTTTACAAACATTTGCAGTTTTTATCGCTTAAAAATGTTTCCCAGCTTCCTCTGCTGTACACTTTTTTGATTGGATCTCATAACTGCACAAAGGATGATTTCCCAGTAAATTCTGTTGCTTTTTAGAGTAAAACTCTCCCCTTTATACCAGTTACAGGCAGTGGTTTGTGAGTTTTACACACATTTGCAGTTTTTATCGCTTAAAAATGCTTCCCAGCGCCTGCTGTACACTTTTTTTATTTTGACTCATAACTTCAAAAAGGATGCTTTCCCAGTAAAGTCTCTTGTTTTTATAGTATAACTCTCCCCGTAATACTAGTTACAGACAGTGGTTTGAATCCCAAAGCTTTGGTTGAAGTTTTACACACATTTGCAGTTTTTATTGCTTAAAAATGCTTCCCAGCGCCTGCTGTACACTTTTTTTATTTTCACTGATAACTTCACAAAGGATGCTTTCCCAGTAAATTCTCTTGCTTTTTCGAAGAGAACTCTCCCCTTTATACGAGTTACAGGCATTGGTTTGAATCCCAAAGCTTTGGTTGGAGTTTTACACACATTTGCAGTTTTTATTGCTTAAAAATGCTTCCCAGTTCCCTCTGCTGTACACTTTTTTTTATTGTAACTCATAACTTCACAAAGGACGCTTTCCCTGTAAAGTCTCTTGTTTTTTATAGTATAACTCTGCCCGTTATACTAGTTACAGACAGTGGTTTGAATCCCAAAGCTTTGGTTGGAGTTTTACACACATTTGCTGTTTTTATTGCTTAAAAATGCTTCCCAGCGCCTGCTGTACACTTTTTTTATTTTCACTTATTAATTCACAAAGGATGCTTTCCCAGTAAAGTCTCTTGCTTTTTAGAGTAGAACTCTCCCCTTAATACTAGTTACAGGTAGTGGTTTGAATCCCAAAGCTTTGGTTGGAGTTTTACACACATTTGCTGTTTTTATTGCTTAAAAATGCTTCCCAGCGCCTGCTGTACACTTTTTTTATTTTCACTTATAAATTCACAAAGGATGCTTTCCCAGTAAAGTGTCTTGCTTTTTAGCGTAGAACTCTCGCCTTGATACTAGTTACAGGGAGTGGTTTGAATCCCAGAGCTTTGGTTGGAGTTTTACACACATTTGCTGTTTTTATTGCTTAAAAATGCTTCCCAGCGCATGCTGTACAATTTTTTTATTTTGACTCATAACTTCACAAAGGATGCTTTCCAATTACATTCTCTTGCATTTTAGAGTAAAACTCTCCCCTGTATACTAGTTACAGGCAGTGGTTTGAATCCCAAAGCTTTGGTTGGAGTTTTACACACATTTGCAGTTTGTATTGCTTAAAAATGCTTCCCAGCTCCCTCTGCTGTACACTTTTTTTTATTGTAACTCATAACTTCACAAAGGATGGTTTCCTAGTAAATTATCTTGCTTTTTAGAATAAAACTCTCCCCTTTATACTAGTTACAGGCAGTGGTTTGAATCCCAAAGCTTTGGTTGGAGTTTTACAAACATTTGCAGTTTTTATTGCCGAAACATTTTCATTTTGACTCATAACTTCACAAAGGATGCTTTCCAAGTAAATTATCTTGCATTTTAGAGTAAAACTCTCCCCTTTATACTAGTTACAGGCAGTGGTTTGAATCCCAAAGCTTTGGTTGGAGTTTTACACACATTTGCAGTTTTTATCGCTGAAAAATGCTTCCCAGCGCCTGCTGTACACTTTTTTAATTTTGACTCAAAACTTCACAAGGGATGCTTTCCCAGTAAATTCTCTTGCTTTTTATAGTAGAACTCTCCCCGTAATACTAGTTACAGACAGTGGTTTGAATCCCAAAGCTTTGGTAGGAGTTTTACACACATTTGCAGTTTTTATTGCTTAAAAATGCTTCCCAGCGCCTGCTGTACACTTTTTTTTATTGTAACTCATAACTTCACAAAGGATGCTTTCCCAGTAAAGTCTCGTGCATTTTAGAGTAAAACTCTCCCCTTTATACTTGTTACAGGCAGTGGTTTGAACCCCAAAGCTTTGGTTGGAGTTTTACACACATTTGCTGTTTTTATTGCTTAAAAAGGCTTCCCAGCGCCTGCTGTACACTTTTTTTTATTTTCACTCATTACTTCACAAAGGATGCTTTCCCAGTAAAGTATCTTCGTTTTTCGAATAAAACTCTCCCCTTTATTCTAGTTACAGGCAGTGGTTTGAATCCCAAAGCTTTGGTTGGAGTTTTACTCACATTTGCAGTTTCTATTGCTTAAAAATGCTTCCCAGCTCCCTCTGCTGAACACTTTTTTTATTGTAACTCATAACTTCACTAAGGATGCTTTTCCGGTAAATTCTCTTGCTTTTTCGAGTAAAACTCTCCCCTCTATACTAGTTACAGGCAGTGGTTTGATCCCAAAGCTTTGGTTGGAGTTTTACACACATTTGCAGTTTTTATCGCTTAAAAATGCTTCCCAGCACCTGCTGAACACTTTTTTTATTGTAACTCATAACTTCACAAATGATGCTTTCCAAGTAAATTCTCTTGCATTTTAGAGTAAAACTCTCCCCTTTATACTAGTTACAGGCAGTGGTTTGAATCCCAAAGCTTTGGTTGGAGTTTTACACACATTTGCAGTTTTCATTGCTTAAAAATGCTTCCCTGCTCCCTCTGCTGTCCACTTTTTTTTTATTGTAACTCTTAACTTCACAAAGGATGCTTTCCCAGTAAAGTCTCTTGCATTTTAGAGTAAAACTCTGCCCTTTATACTAGTTACAGGTAGTGGTTTGAATCCCAAAGCTTTGGTTGGAGTTTTACACACATTTGCTGTTTTTATTGCTTAAAAATGCTTCGCAGCGCCTGCTGTACACTTTTTTTATTTTCACTCATAACTTCACAAAGGATGCTTTCCCAGTAAAGTCTCTTGCTTTTTAGAGTAGAACTCTCCCCTTTATGCAAGTTACAGGCAGTGGTTTAAATCCCAAAGCTTTGGTTGGAGTTTTACACACATTTGCAGTTTTTATCGCTTAAAAATGCTTCCCAGCACCTGCTGAACACTTTTTTTATTGTAACTCATAACTTCACAAATGATGCTTTCCAAGTAAATTCTCTTGCATTTTAGAGTAAAACTCTCCCCTTTATACTAGTTACAGGCAGTGGTTTGAATCCCAAAGCTTTGGTTGGAGTTTTACACACATTTGCAGTTTTCATTGCTTAAAAATGCTTCCCTGCTCCCTCTGCTGTCCACTTTTTTTTTATTGTAACTCTTAACTTCACAAAGGATGCTTTCCCAGTAAAGTCTCTTGCATTTTAGAGTAAAACTCTGCCCTTTATACTAGTTACAGGTAGTGGTTTGAATCCCAAAGCTTTGGTTGGAGTTTTACACACATTTGCTGTTTTTATTGCTTAAAAATGCTTCGCAGCACCTGCTGTACACTTTTTTTATTTTCACTCATAACTTCACAAAGGATGCTTTCCCAGTAAAGTCTCTTGCTTTTTAGAGTAGAACTCTCCCCTTTATGCAAGTTACAGGCAGTGGTTTAAATCCCAAAGCTTTGGTTGGAGTTTTACACACATTTGCAGTATTTATCGCTTAAAAATGCTTCCCAGCACCTGCTGAACACTTTTTTTATTGTAACTCATAACTTCACAAATGATGCTTTCCAAGTAAATTCTCTTGCATTTTAGAGTAAAACTCTCCCCTTTATACTAGTTACAGGCAGTGGTTTGAATCCCAAAGCTTTGGTTGGAGTTTTACACACATTTGCAGTTTTCATTGCTTAAAAATGCTTCCCTGCTCCCTCTGCTGTCCACTTTTTTTTTATTGTAACTCTTAACTTCACAAAGGATGCTTTCCCAGTAAAGTCTCTTGCATTTTAGAGTAAAACTCTGCCCTTTATACTAGTTACAGGTAGTGGTTTGAATCCCAAAGCTTTGGTTGGAGTTTTACACACATTTGCTGTTTTTATTGCTTAAAAATGCTTCGCAGCGCCTGCTGTACACTTTTTTTATTTTCACTCATAACTTCACAAAGGATGCTTTCCCAGTAAAGTCTCTTGCTTTTTAGAGTAGAACTCTCCCCTTTATGCAAGTTACAGGCAGTGGTTTAAATCCCAAAGCTTTGGTTGGAGTTTTACACACATTTGCAGTTTTTATTGCTTCGAAATGCTTCCCAGCTCCCTCTGCTGTTCACTTTTTTTTTTTTCACTAATAGCTTCACAAAGGATGCTTTCCCAGTAAAGTGTCTTGCTTTTTAGCGTAGAACTCTCGCCTTGATACTAGTTACAGGGAGTGGTTTGAATCCCAGAGCTTTGGTTGGAGTTTTACACACATTTGCTGTTTTTATTGCTTAAAAATGCTTCCCAGCGCATGCTGTACAATTTTTTTATTTTGACTCATAACTTCACAAAGGATGCTTTCCAATTAAATTCTCTTGCATTTTAGAGTAAAACTCTCCCCTGTATACTAGTTACACGCAGTGGTTTGAATCCCAAAGCTTTGGTTGGAGTTATACACACATTTGCAGTTTGTATTGCTTAAAAATGCTTCCCAGCTCCCTCTGCTGTACACTTTTTTTTATTGTAACTCATAACTTCACAAAGGATGGTTTCCTAGTAAATTCTCTTGCTTTTTAGAATAAAACTCTCCCCTTTATACTAGTTACAGGCAGTGGTTTGAATCCCAAAGCTTTGGTTGGAGTTTTACAAACATTTGCAGTTTTTATTGCCGAAACATTTTCATTTTGACTCATAACTTCACAAAGGATGCTTTCCAAGTAAATTATCTTGCATTTTAGAGTAAAACTCTCCCCTTTATACTAGTTACAGGCAGTGGTTTGAATCCCAAAGCTTTGGTTGGAGTTTTACACACATTTGCAGTTTTTATCGCTGAAAAATGCTTCCCAGCGCCTGCTGTAAACTTTTTTAATTTTGACTCAAAACTTCACAAGGGATGCTTTCCCAGTAAATTCTCTTGCTTTTTAGAGTAGAACTCTCCCCTTGATACTAGTAACAGGCAGTGGTTTGAATCCCAAAGCTTTGGTTGGAGTTTTACACACATTTGCTGTTTTTATTGCTTAAAAATGCTTCCCAGCGCCTGCTGTAGAATTTTATTTATTTTGACTCATAATTTCACAAAGGATGCTTTCCCAGTAAAGTCTCTTGTTTTTATAGTATAACTCTCCCCGTAATACTAGTTACAGACAGTGGTTTGAATCCCAAAACTTTGGTTGAAGTTTTACACACATTTGCAGTATTTATTGCTTAAAAATGCTTCCCAGCGCCTGCTGTACACTTTTTTTATTTTCACTGATAACTTCACAAAGGATGCTTTCCCAGTAAATTCTCTTGCTTTTTCGAAGAGAACTCTCCCCTTCATACGAGTTACAGGCATTGGTTTGAATCCCAAAGCTTTGGTTGGAGTTTTACACACATTTGCTGTTTTTATTACTTAAAAATGCTTCCCAGCGCATGCTGTACACTTTTTTTATTTTGATTCATAACTTCACAAAGGATGCTTTCCAAGTAAAGTCTCTTGCATTTTAGAGTAAAACTCTCCCCTTTATACTAGTTACAGGCAGTGGTTTGAATCCCAAAGCTTTGGTTGGAGTTTTACACACATTTGCAGTTTGTATTGCTTAAAAATGCTTCCCAGCTCCCTCTGCTGTACACTTTTTTTTATTGTAACTCATAACTTCACAAAGGATGGTTTCCTAGTAAATTCTCTTGCTTTTTAGAATAAAACTCTCCCCTTTATACTAGTTACAGGCAGTGGTTTGAATCCCAAAGCTTTGGTTGGAGTTTTACAAACATTTGCAGTTTTTATTGCCGAAACGTTTTCATTTTGACTCATAACTTCACAAAGGATGCTTTCCAAGTAAATTCTCTTGCATTTTAGAGTAAAACTCTCCCTTTATAATAGTTACAGGCAGTGGTTTGAATCCCAAAGCTTTGGTTGGAGTTTTACACACATTTGCAGTTTTTATCGCTGAAAAATGCTTCCCAGCGCCTGCTGTACACTTTTTTAATTTTGACTCAAAACTTCACAAGGGATGCTTTCCCAGTAAATGATCTTGCTTTTTAGAGTAGAACTCTCCCCTTGATACTAGTAACAGGCAGTGGTTTGAATCCCAAAGCTTTGGTTGGAGTTTTACACACATTTGCTGTTTTTATTGCTTAAAAATGCTTCCCAGCGCCTGCTGTAGAATTTTATTTATTTTGACTCATAATTTCACAAAGGATGCTTTCCCAGTAAAGTCTCTTGTTTTTATAGTATAACTCTCCCCGTAATACTAGTTACAGACAGTGGTTTGAATCCCAAAGCTTTGGTTGAAGTTTTACACACATTTGCAGTATTTATTGCTTAAAAATGCTTCCCAGCGCCTGCTGTACACTTTTTTTATTTTCACTGATAACTTCACAAAGGATGCTTTCCCAGTAAATTCTCTTGCTTTTTCGAAGAGAACTCTCCCCTTCATACGAGTTACAGGCATTGGTTTGAATCCCAAAGCTTTGGTTGGAGTTTTACACACATTTGCTGTTTTTATTACTTAAAAATGCTTCCCAGCGCATGCTGTACACTTTTTTTATTTTGATTCATAACTTCACAAAGGATGCTTTCCAAGTAAAGTCTCTTGCATTTTAGAGTAAAACTCTCCCCTTTATACTAGTTACAGGCAGTGGTTTGAATCCCAAAGCTTTGGTTGGAGTTTTACACACATTTGCAGTTTGTATTGCTTAAAAATGCTTCCCAGCTCCCTCTGCTGTACACTTTTTTTTATTGTAACTCATAACTTCACAAAGGATGGTTTCCTAGTAAATTCTCTTGCTTTTTAGAATAAAACTCTCCCCTTTATACTAGTTACAGGCAGTGGTTTGAATCCCAAAGCTTTGGTTGGAGTTTTACAAACATTTGCAATTTTTATTGCCGAAACGTTTTCATTTTGACTCATAACTTCACAAAGGATGCTTTCCAAGTAAATTCTCTTGCATTTTAGAGTAAAACTCTCCCTTTATAATAGTTACAGGCAGTGGTTTGAATCCCAAAGCTTTGGTTGGAGTTTTACACACATTTGCAGTTTTTATCGCTGAAAAATGCTTCCCAGCGCCTGCTGTACACTTTTTTAATTTTGACTCAAAACTTCACAAGGGATGCTTTCCCAGTAAATGATCTTGCTTTTTAGAGTAGAACTCTCCCCTTGATACTAGTAACAGGCAGTGGTTTGAATCCCAAAGCTTTGGTTGGAGTTTTACACACATTTGCTGTTTTTATTGCTTAAAAATGCTTCCCAGCGCCTGCTGTAGAATTTTATTTATTTTGACTCATAACTTCACAAAGGATGCTTTCCCAGTAAAGTCTCTTGTTTTTAGAGTAAAACTCTCCCCTTTATAATAGTTACAGGCAGTGGTTTGAATCCCAAAGCTTTGGTTGGAGTTTTACAAACATTTGCAGTTTTTATTGCTGAAACGTTTTCATTTTGACTCATAACTTCACAAAGGATGCTTTCCAATTAAATTATCTTGCATTTTAGAGTAAAACTCTCCCCTGTATACTAGTTACAGGCAGTGGTTTGAATCCCAAAGCTTTGGTTGGAGTTTTACACACATTTGCAGTTTGTATTGCTTAAAAATGCTTCCCAGCTCCCTCTGCTGTACACTTTTTTTAATTGTAACTCATAACTTCACAAAGGATGGTTTCCTAGTAAATTCTCTTGCTTTTTAGAATAAAACTCTCCCCTTTACACTAGTTACAGGCAGTGGTTTGAATCCCAAAGCTTTGGTTGGAGTTTTACAAACATTTGCAGTTTTTATTGCCGAAACATTTTCATTTTGACTCATAACTTCACAAAGGATGCTTTCCAAGTAAATTCTCTTGCATTTTAGAGTAAAACTCTCCCCTTTATACTAGTTACAGGCAGTGGTTTGAATCCCAAAGCTTTGGTTGGAGTTTTACACACATCTGCAGTTTTTATTGCTTAAAAATGCTTCCCAGCGCCTGCTGTACAGTTCTTTTTAATTTTGACTCATAACTTCACAAAGGATGCTTTCCCACTAAAGTCTCTTGTTTTTTGGAGTTTAACTCTCCCCGTTATACAAGTTACAGGCAGTGGTTTGAATCCCAAAGCTTTGGTTGGAGTTTTACACATATTTGCAGTTTTTATTGCTTAAAAATGCTTCCCAGCTCCGTCTGCTGTACACTTTTTTTTATTGTAACTCATAACTTCACAAAGGATTGTTTCCCAGTAAATCTTCTTGCTTTTTAGAATAAAACTCTCCCCTTTATACTAGTTACAGGCAGTGGTTTGAATCCCAAAGCTTTGTTTGGAGTTTTACAAACATTTGCAGTTTTTATTGCTGAAACGTTTTCATTTTGACTCATAACTTCACAAAGGATGCTTTCCAAGTAAATTCTCTTGCATTTAAGAGTAAAACTCTCCCCTTTATACTAGTTACAGGCAGTGGTTTTAACCCCAAAGCTTTAGTTGGAGTTTTACACACATTTGCAGTTTTTATTGCATAAAAATGCTTCCCAGCTCCCTCTGCTGTACACTTTTTTTATTGTAACTCATAACTTCACAAAGGATGCTTTCCCAGTACATTCTCTTGCTTTTTAGAGTAAAACTCTCCCCTTTATACTAGTTACAGGCAGTGGTTTGAATCCCAAAACTTTGGTTGGAGTTTTACGCACATTTGCTGTTTTTATTGCTTAAAAATGCTTCCCAGCGCCTGCTGCACACTTTTTTTATTTTGACTCATAACTTCACAAAGGATGCTTTCCCAGTAAATTCTCTTGCTTTTTAGAGTAGAACTCTCCCCTTGATACTAGTTACAGGCAGTGGTTTGAATCCCAAAGCTTTGGTTGGAGTTTTACACACATTTGCAGTTTTTATCGCTGAAAAATGCTTCCCAGTGCCTGCTGTACACTTTTTTTATTTTCACTCATAACTTCACAAAGGATGCTTTCCCAGTAAAGTCTCTTGCTTTTTAGAGTAGAACTCTCCCCTTTATGCAAGTTACAGTCAGTGGTTTGAAATCCCAAAGCTTTGGTAGGAGTTTTACACACATTTGCAGTATTTATTCGCTTAAAAATGCTTCCCAGCTCACTCTGCTGTAACACTTTTTTTATTGTAACTCATAACTTCACAAATGAATGCTTTCCAAGTAGATTCTCTTGCATTTTAGAGTAAAACTCTACCCTTTATACTAGTTACAGGCAGTGGTTTGAATCCCAAAGCTTTGGTTAGAGTATTTACACTACATTTGCATGTTTTTATTGCTTAAAAATGCTTCCCAGCTCCCTCTGCTGTACACTTTTTTTTATTGTAACTCATAACTTCACAAAGGATGCTTTCCCAGTAAATTCTCTTGCATTTTAGAGTAAAACTCTGCCCCTTTATATTAGTTACAGGCTAGTGGTTTGAATCCCAAAGCTTTGGTTGGAGTTTTACAAACATTTGCATGTTTTTATTGCTTAAAAATGCTTCGCAGCGCCTGCTGTACACTTTTTTTATTTTCGACTCATAACTTCACAAAGGATGCTTTCCCAGTAAAGTCTCTTGCTTTTTCGAGTAGAACTCTCCCCGTTTATACTAGTTACAGGCAGTGGTTTGAATCCCAAAGCTTTGGTTGGAGTTTTACACACATTTGCAGTTTTTATTGCTTAGAAATGCTTCCCAGCTCCTCTGACTGTACAAATTTTTTATTTTTCACTCAATAGCTTCACAAAGGATGCTTTCCCAGTAAAGTAGTCTTGCTTTTTAGCGTAGAACTCTCGCCTTGATACTAGTTACAGGGAGTGGTTTGAATCCCAGAGCTTTGGTTGGAGTTTTACACACATTTGCTGTTTTTATTGCTTAAAAATGCTTCCCAGCGCATGCTGTACAATTTTTTTATTTTGACTCATAACTTCACAAAGGATGCTTTCCAATTAAATTCTCTTGCATTTTAGAGTAAAACTCTCCCCTGTATACTAGTTACACGCAGTGGTTTGAATCCCAAAGCTTTGGTTGGAGTTATACACACATTTGCAGTTTGTATTGCTTAAAAATGCTTCCCAGCTCCCTCTGCTGTACACTTTTTTTTATTGTAACTCATAACTTCACAAAGGATGGTTTCCTAGTAAATTCTCTTGCTTTTTAGAATAAAACTCTCCCCTTTATACTAGTTACAGGCAGTGGTTTGAATCCCAAAGCTTTGGTTGGAGTTTTACAAACATTTGCAGTTTTTATTGCCGAAACATTTTCATTTTGACTCATAACTTCACAAAGGATGCTTTCCAAGTAAATTATCTTGCATTTTAGAGTAAAACTCTCCCCTTTATACTAGTTACAGGCAGTGGTTTGAATCCCAAAGCTTTGGTTGGAGTTTTACACACATTTGCAGTTTTTATCGCTGAAAAATGCTTCCCAGCGCCTGCTGTAAACTTTTTTAATTTTGACTCAAAACTTCACAAGGGATGCTTTCCCAGTAAATTCTCTTGCTTTTTAGAGTAGAACTCTCCCCTTGATACTAGTAACAGGCAGTGGTTTGAATCCCAAAGCTTTGGTTGGAGTTTTACACACATTTGCTGTTTTTATTGCTTAAAAATGCTTCCCAGCGCCTGCTGTAGAATTTTATTTATTTTGACTCATAATTTCACAAAGGATGCTTTCCCAGTAAAGTCTCTTGTTTTTATAGTATAACTCTCCCCGTAATACTAGTTACAGACAGTGGTTTGAATCCCAAAACTTTGGTTGAAGTTTTACA
>NW_026904461.1:0-22137 GCF_024500275.1 Phycodurus eques | reverse complement strand
CCCACGACCTCTGAGCGGCTTGGAAGAGACCTCCCCTGAAAGCTGGATTCCCAAGGATTGTCTGTGTGAATTCCTAGCCCGCTAGGCTGAAATGAAGCAATCTAAAGTCATGCCGAAGTCAAATCGGTCGTCATGGTACTCGAGCGAAACTGAGTGCTTTAACGCTTGCTGCTCGGCCCCACAGCCGTCCAGAGACTCGGGGGAGGTCTCCCCTGAAAGCTGGATTCCCACCCATCGTTTGTTTCAAATCTTAGCCCAGAAGCTGAAAAGTAGGCGCTAAAAAGTCCTGCCAAAATCACATAGTTCGTCACGTTACAATTTAGTCAATAAAAGCCAACTACTGGAGAGAAACCGAGTGCTTTGACGCTCGCCGTTCGGCCCCACAGCCGTCCTGAGACTCGGGGGAGGCCTCCCCTGAAAGCTGGATTCCCACCGATCGTTTGTTTTAAATCTTATCCCACTAGCTCAAACGTAAGCGCTAAAAAGTCCTGCCAAAATCACATAGGTCGTCATGTTACAATTTACTCAATACAGGCCTACTACTGGAGAGAAACCGAGTGCTTTGACGCTCGCCGTTCGGCCCCACAGCCGTCCTGAGACTCGGGGAGGCCTCCCCTGAAAGCTGGATTCCCACCGATCGTTTCTTTCAAATCTTAGCCCAGAAGCTGAAAAGTAGCGCTAAAAAGTTCTGCCAAAATCACATAGGTCGTCATGTTACAATTTAGTCAATAAAGGCCTACTACTGGAGCGAAACCGAGTGCTTTGATGCTCGCCGTTAGGCCCCCCAACCTCTGATAGGCTTGGGAGTGGCCTCCCCTGAAAGCTGGATTCCCAAGGATTGTGTGTGTGAATTCCTAGCCCACTAGGCTGAAATTAAGCGACCTAAAGTCGTGCCGAAGTCAAATCGGTTGTCATGGTACTCGAGCGAAACTGAATGCTTTAACGCTCGCCGCTCGGCCCCACAGCCGTCCAGAGATTCGGGGGAGGACTCCCCTGAAAGCTGGATTCCCACCGATCGTTCGTTTCAAATCTTAGCGCACTCGGTCAAAAGTAAGCGCTAAAACGTCCTTCCAAAGTCACATAGGTTGTCATGTTACAATTTATTCAATAAAGGCCTACTACTGGAGCGAAACCGAGTGCTTTGACGCTCGCCGTTCGGGCCCACGACCTCTGAGCGGCTTGGAAGAGGCCTCCCCTGAAAGCTGGATTCCCACCGATCGTTTTGTTTCAAATCTTAGCCCAGTAGCTGAACAGTAGGCGCAAAAAAGACCTGCCAAAGTCACATAGGTCGTCATGTAACAATTTAGTCAATAAAGGCCTACTACTGGAGCGAAACAGAGTGCTTTGACGCTCGCCGTTAGGCCCCACGACCTCTGAGAGGCTTGGAAGTGGCCTCCCCTGAAAGCTGGATTCCCAAGGATTGTCTGTGTGAATTCCTGGCTCGCTAGGCTTAAATTAAGCGACCTAAAGTCGTGCCGAAGTCAAATCGGTCGTCATGGTACTCGAGCGAAACTGAGTGCTTTAATGCTCGCCGCTCGGCCCCACAGCCGCCCAGAGACTCGGGGGGGCCTCCCCTGAAACCTGGATTCCCACCGATCGTTTGTTTCAAATCTTAGCCCACTAGCTCAAAAGTAGGCGCTAAAAAGTCCTGCCAAAATCACATAGGTCGTCACGTTACAATTTAGTCAATAAAGGCCTACTACTGGAGAGAAACCGAGTACTTTGACGCTCGCCGTTCGGTCCCACAGCTGTCCAGAGATTCGGGGGAGGCCTCCCCTGAAAGCTGGATTCCCACCGATCGTTTGTTCCAAATCTTAGCGCACTAGGTCAAAAGTAAGCGCTAAAAAGTCCTGCCAAAGTCACATAGGTTGTCATGTTACAATTTAGTCAATAAAGGCCTACTACTGGAGAGAAACCGAGTGCTTTGACGCTCGCCGTTCGGCCCCACAGCTGTCCAGAGACTCGGGGGAGGCCTCCCGTAAAAGATGGATTCCCAGCGATCGTTTGTTTCAAATCTTAGCGCACTAGCTCAAAGGTAGGCGCTAAAAGGTCCTGCCAAAGTCACATAGGTTGTCATGTTACAATTTAGTCAATAAAGGCCTACTACTGGAGCGAAACCGAGTGCTTTGACGCTCGCCGTTCGGGCCCACGACCTCTGAGAAGCTTGGAAGTGGCCTCCCCTGAAAGCTGGATTCCCACCGATCGTTTGTTTCAAATCTTAGCTCAGTAGCTGAAAAGTAGGCGCTAAAAGTCCTGCCAAAATCACATAGGTCGTCATGTTACAATTTAGTCAATAAAGGCCTCCTAATGGACCGAAACTGAGTGCTTTAACGCTCGCCGCTCGGCCCCACAGCCGTCCAGAGACTCGGGGGAGGACTCCCCTGAAAGCTGGATTCCCACCGATCGTTTGTTTCAAATCTTAGCGCACTCGGTCAAAAGTAAGCGCGAAAAAGTCCTGCCAAAGTCACATAGGTTGTCATGTTACAATTTAGTCAATAAAGGCCTACTACTGGAGCGAAACCGAGTGCTTTGACGCTCGCCGTTCGGCCCCACGACCTCCGAGAAGCTTGGAAGAGGCCTCCCCTGAAAGCTGGATTTCCAAGGCTTGTCTGTGTGAATTCCTAGCCCGCTCGGCAGAAAGTAAGCGACCTAAAGTCGTGCCAAAGTCAAATCGGTCGTCATGGTACTCGAGCGAAACTGAGTGCTTTAACGCTCGCTGCTCGGCCCCACAGCCGTCCAGAGACTCGGGGGAGGCCTCCCCTGAAAGCGGGATTCCCACCGATCGTTTGCTTCAAATCTTAGCCCACTATCTCAAAAGTAGGCGCTAAAAGGTCCTGCCAAATTCACATAGGTCGTCACGTTGCAATTTAGTCAATAAAAGTCTACTACTGGAGAGAAACCGAGTGCTTTGACGCTCGCCGTTCGGCCCCACAGCAGTCCAGAGACTCGGGGGAGGCCTCCCCTGAAAGCTGGATTCCCACCGATCGTTTGTTTCAAATTTTAGCCCAGTAGCTGAAAAGTAAGCGCTAAAACGTCCTGCCAAAATCACATAGGTCGTCATGTTACAATTTAGTCAATAAAGGCCTCCTACTGGACCGAAACTGAGTGCTTTAACGCTCGCCGCTCGGCCCCACAGCCGTCCAGAGACTCGGGGGAGGCCTCCCCTGAAAGCTGGATTCCCACCGATCGTTTGTTTCAAATCTTAGCCCACTAGCTCAAAAGTAGGCGCTAAAAAGTCCTGCCAAAGTCACATAGGTTGTCATGTTACAATTTAGTCAATAAAGGCCTACTAATGGAGCGAAACCGAGTGCTTTGACAATCGCCGTTCGGCCCCACGACCTCCGAGAGGCTTGGAAGAGGCCTCCCTTGAGAGCTGGATTCCCACCGATCGTTTGTTTTAAATCTTATCCCACTAGCTCAAACGTAAGCGCTAAACGTCCTGCCAAAATCACATATGTCGTCATGTTACAATTTAGTCAATAAAGGCCTACTACTGGAGAGAAACTGAGTGCTTTAGCGCTCGCCGCTCGGCCCCACGACCTCTGAGCGGCTTGGAAGAGACCTCCCCTGAAAGCTGGATTCCCAAGGATTGTCTGTGTGAATTCCTAGCCCGCTAGGCTGAAATGAAGCAACCTAAAGTCATGCCGAAGTCAAATCGGTCGTCATGGTACTCGAGCGAAACTGAGTGCTTTAACGCTTGCTGCTCGGCCCCACAGCCGTCCAGAGACTCGGGGGAGGTCTCCCCTGAAAGCTGGATTCCCACCGATCGTTTGTTTCAAATCTTAGCCCAGAAGCTGAAAAGTAGGCGCTAAAAAGTCCTGCCAAAGTCACATAGGTCGTCACGTTACAATTTAGTCAATAAAAGCCAACTACTGGAGAGAAACCGAGTGCTTTGACGCTCGCCACTCGGCCCCACAGCCGTCCAGAGACTCGGGGGAGGACTCCCCTGAAGGCTGGATTCCCACCGATCGTTTGTTTCAAATCTTAGCCCAGAAGCTGAAAAGTAGGCGCTAAAAAGTCCTGCCAAAATCACATAGGTCGTCATGTTACAATTTACTCAATAAAGGCCTACTACTGGAGAGAAACCGAGTACTTTGACGCTCGCCGTTCGGACCCACAGCCGTCCTGAGACTCGGGGGAGGCCTCCCCTGAAAGCTGGAGTCCCACCGATCGTTTGTTTTAAATCTTATCCCACTAGCTCAAACGTAAGCGCTAAAAAGTCCTGCCAAAATCACATAGGTCGTCATGTTACAATTTAGTCAATAAAGGCCTACTACTGGAGCGAAACCGAGTGCTTTGATGCTCGCCGTTAGGCCCCACAACCTCTGAGAGGCTTGGAAGAGGCCTCCCCTGAAAGCTGGATTCCCACCGATCGTTTGTTTTAAATCTTAGCCCACTAGCTCAAATGTAAGCGCTAAAAAGTCCTGCCAAAATCACATAGGTCGTCATGTTACAATTTAGTCAATAAAGGCCTACTACTGGAGCGAAACCGAGTGCTTTGACGCTCGCCGTTCGGCCCCACGACCTCCGAGAAGCTTGGAAGAGGCCTCCCCTGAAAGCTGGATTTCCAAGGCTTGTCTGTGTGAATTCCTAGCCCGCTCGGCAGAAAGTAAGCGACCTAAAGTCGTGCCAAAGTCAAATCGGTCGTCATGGTACTCGAGCGAAACTGAGTGCTTTAACGCTCGCTGCTCGGCCCCACAGCCGTCCAGAGACTCGGGGGAGGCCTCCCCTGAAAGCGGGATTCCCACCGATCGTTTGCTTCAAATCTTAGCCCACTATCTCAAAAGTAGGCGCTAAAAGGTCCTGCCAAATTCACATAGGTCGTCACGTTGCAATTTAGTCAATAAAAGTCTACTACTGGAGAGAAACCGAGTGCTTTGACGCTCGCCGTTCGGCCCCACAGCAGTCCAGAGACTCGGGGGAGGCCTCCCCTGAAAGCTGGATTCCCACCGATCGTTTGTTTCAAATTTTAGCCCAGTAGCTGAAAAGTAAGCGCTAAAACGTCCTGCCAAAATCACATAGGTCGTCATGTTACAATTTAGTCAATAAAGGCCTCCTACTGGACCGAAACTGAGTGCTTTAACGCTCGCCGCTCGGCCCCACAGCCGTCCAGAGACTCGGGGGAGGCCTCCCCTGAAAGCTGGATTCCCACCGATCGTTTGTTTCAAATCTTAGCCCACTAGCTCAAAAGTAGGCGCTAAAAAGTCCTGCCAAAGTCACATAGGTTGTCATGTTACAATTTAGTCAATAAAGGCCTACTAATGGAGCGAAACCGAGTGCTTTGACAATCGCCGTTCGGCCCCACGACCTCCGAGAGGCTTGGAAGAGGCCTCCCTTGAGAGCTGGATTCCCACCGATCGTTTGTTTTAAATCTTATCCCACTAGCTCAAACGTAAGCGCTAAAACGTCCTGCCAAAATCACATATGTCGTCATGTTACAATTTAGTCAATAAAGGCCTACTACTGGAGAGAAACTGAGTGCTTTAGCGCTCGCCGCTCGGCCCCACGACCTCTGAGCGGCTTGGAAGAGACCTCCCCTGAAAGCTGGATTCCCAAGGATTGTCTGTGTGAATTCCTAGCCCGCTAGGCTGAAATGAAGCAACCTAAAGTCATGCCGAAGTCAAATCGGTCGTCATGGTACTCGAGCGAAACTGAGTGCTTTAACGCTTGCTGCTCGGCCCCACAGCCGTCCAGAGACTCGGGGGAGGTCTCCCCTGAAAGCTGGATTCCCACCGATCGTTTGTTTCAAATCTTAGCCCAGAAGCTGAAAAGTAGGCGCTAAAAAGTCCTGCCAAAGTCACATAGGTCGTCACGTTACAATTTAGTCAATAAAAGCCAACTACTGGAGAGAAACCGAGTGCTTTGACGCTCGCCACTCGGCCCCACAGCCGTCCAGAGACTCGGGGGAGGACTCCCCTGAAGGCTGGATTCCCACCGATCGTTTGTTTCAAATCTTAGCCCAGAAGCTGAAAAGTAGGCGCTAAAAAGTCCTGCCAAAATCACATAGGTCGTCATGTTACAATTTACTCAATAAAGGCCTACTACTGGAGAGAAACCGAGTACTTTGACGCTCGCCGTTCGGACCCACAGCCGTCCTGAGACTCGGGGGAGGCCTCCCCTGAAAGCTGGAGTCCCACCGATCGTTTGTTTTAAATCTTATCCCACTAGCTCAAACGTAAGCGCTAAAAAGTCCTGCCAAAATCACATAGGTCGTCATGTTACAATTTAGTCAATAAAGGCCTACTACTGGAGCGAAACCGAGTGCTTTGATGCTCGCCGTTAGGCCCCACAACCTCTGAGAGGCTTGGAAGAGGCCTCCCCTGAAAGCTGGATTCCCACCGATCGTTTGTTTTAAATCTTAGCCCACTAGCTCAAATGTAAGCGCTAAAAAGTCCTGCCAAAATCACATAGGTCGTCATGTTACAATTTAGTCAATAAAGGCCAACTACTGGACCGAAACTGAGTTCTTTAACGCTCGCCGTTAGGCCCCACAACCTCTGAGAGGCTTGGGAGTGGCCTCCCCTGAAAGCTGGATTCCCAAGGATTGTCTGTGTGAATTCCTAGCCCGCTAGGCTGAAATTAAGTGACCTAAAGTCGTGCCGAAGTCAAATCGGTCGTCATGGTACTCGAGCGAAACTGAGTGCTTTAACGCTCGCCGCTCGGCCCCACAGCCGTCCAGAGACTCGGGGGAGGACTCCCCTGAAAGCTGGATTCCCACCGATCGTTTGTTTCAAATCTTAGCGCACTCGGTCAAAAGTAAGCGCGAAAAAGTCCTGCCAAAGTCACATAGGTTGTCATGTTACAATTTAGTCAATGAAGGCCTACTACTGGAGAGAAACCGAGTGCTTTGACGCTCGCCGTTCGTTCCCACAGCTGTCCAGAGATTCGGGGGAGGCCTCCCCTGAAAGCTGGATTCCCACCGATCTTTTGTTCCAAATCTTAGCGCACTAGGTCAAAAGTAAGCGCTAAAAAGTCCTGCCAAAGTCACATAGGTTGTCATGTTACAATTTAGTCAATAAAGGCCTACTACTGGAGAGAAACCGAGTGCTTTGACGCTCGCCGTTCGGCCCCACAGCTGTCCAGAGACTCGGGGGAGGCCTCCCATGAAAGATGGATTCCCAGCGATCGTTTGTTTCAAATCTTAGCGCACTAGCTCAAAGGTAGGCGCTAAAAGGTCCTGCCAAAGTCACATAGGTTGTCATGTTACAATTTAGTCAATAAAGGCCTACTACTGGAGCGAAACCGAGTGCTTTGACGCTCGCCGTTCGGGCCCACGACCTCTGAGAAGCTTGGAAGTGGCCTCCCCTGAAAGCTGGATTCCCACCGATCGTTTTGTTTCAAATCTTAGCCCAGTAGCTGAACAGTAGGCGCAAAAAAGTCCTGCCAAAGTCACACAGGTCGTCATGTAACAATTTAGTCAATAAAGGCCTACTACTGGAGCGAAACAGAGTGCTTTGACGCTCGCCGTTAGGCCCCACGACCTCTGAGAGGCTTGGAAGTGGCCTCCCCTGAAAGCTGGATTCCCAAGGATTGTCTGTGTGAATTCCTGGCTCGCTAGGCTTAAATTAAGCGACCTAAAGTCGTGCCGAAGTCAAATCGGTCGTCATGGTACTCGAGCGAAACTGAGTGCTTTAATGCTCGCCGCTCGGCCCCACAGCCGCCCAGAGACTCGGGGGGGCCTCCCCTGAAACCTGGATTCCCACCGATCGTTTGTTTCAAATCTTAGCCCACTAGCTCAAAAGTAGGCGCTAAAAAGTCCTGCCAAAATCACATAGGTCGTCACGTTACAATTTAGTCAATAAAGGCCTACTACTGGAGAGAAACCGAGTACTTTGACGCTCGCCGTTCGGTCCCACAGCTGTCCAGAGATTCGGGGAGGCCTCCCCTGAAAGCTGGATTCCCACCGATCGTTTGTTCCAAATCTTAGCGCACTAGGTCAAAAGTAAGCGCTAAAAAGTCCTGCCAAAGTCACATAGGTTGTCATGTTACAATTTAGTCAATAAAGGCCTACTACTGGAGAGAAACCGAGTGCTTTGACGCTCGCCGTTCGGCCCCACAGCTGTCCAGAGACTCGGGGGAGGCCTCCCGTAAAAGATGGATTCCCAGCGATCGTTTGTTTCAAATCTTAGCGCACTAGCTCAAAGGTAGGCGCTAAAAGGTCCTGCCAAAGTCACATAGGTTGTCATGTTACAATTTAGTCAATAAAGGCCTACTACTGGAGCGAAACCGAGTGCTTTGACGCTCGCCGTTCGGGCCCACGACCTCTGAGAAGCTTGGAAGTGGCCTCCCCTGAAAGCTGGATTCCCACCGATCGTTTGTTTCAAATCTTAGCCCAGTAGCTGAAAAGTAGGCGCTAAAAAGTCCTGCCAAAATCACATAGGTCGTCATGTTACAATTTAGTCAATAAAGGCCTCCTAATGGACCGAAACTGAGTGCTTTAACGCTCGCCGCTCGGCCCCACAGCCGTCCAGAGACTCGGGGGAGGACTCCCCTGAAAGCTGGATTCCCACCGATCGTTTGTTTCAAATCTTAGCCCAGAAGCTGAAAAGTAAGCGCTAAAAAGTCCTGCCAAAGTCACATAGGTTGTCATGTTACAATTTAGTCAATAAAGGCCTACTACTGGAGCGAAACCGAGTGCTTTGACGCTCGCCGTTCGGCCCCACGACCTCCGAGAAGCTTGGAAGAGGTCTCCCCTGAAAGCTGGATTCCCACCGATCGTTTGTTTTAAATCTTAGCCCAGAAGCTGAAAAGTAGGCGCTAAAAAGTCCTGCCAAAGTCACATAGGTCGTCACGTTACAATTTAGTCAATAAAAGCCAACTACTGGAGAGAAACCGAGTGCTTTGACGCTCGCCACTCGGCCCCACAGCCGTCCAGAGACTCGGGGGAGGACTCCCCAGAAGGCTGGATTCCCACCGATCGTTTGTTTCAAATCTTAGCGCACTCGCTCAAACGTAAGCGCTAAAAGGTCCTGCCAAAGTCACATAGGTTGTCATGTTACAATTTAGTCAATAAAGGCCTACTACTGGAGCGAAACTGAGTGCTTTAACGCTTGCCGCTCGGCCCCACGACCTCTGAGCGGCTTGGAAGAGGCCTTCCCTGAAAGCTGGATTTCCAAAGATTGTCTGTGTGAATTCCTAGCCCGCTAGGCTGAAATGAAGCAACCTAAAGTCATGCCGAAGTCAAATCGGTCGTCATGGTACTCGAGCGAAACTGAGTGCTTTAACGCTTGCTGCTCGGCCCCACAGCCGTCCAGAGACTCGGGGGAGATCTCCCCTGAAAGCTGGATTCCCACCGATCGTTTGTTTCAAATCTTAGCCCAGAAATTGTAAAGTAGGCGCTAAAAAGTCCTGCCAAAATCACATAGGTCGTCATGTTACAATTTACTCAATAAAGGGCTACTACTGGAGAGAAACCAAGTACTTTGACGCTCGCCGTTCGGCCCCACAGCCGTCCTGAGACTCGGGGGAGGCCTCCCCTGAAAGCTGGATTCCCACCGATCGTTTGTTTTAAATCTTATCCCACTAGCTCAAACGTAAGCGCTAAAAAGTCCTGCCAAAATCACATAGGTCGTCATGTTACAATTTACTCAATACAGGCCTACTACTGGAGAGAAACCGAGTGCTTTGACGCTCGCCGTTCGGCCCCACAGCCGTCCTGAGACTCGGGGGAGGCCTCCCCTGAAAGCTGGATTCCCACCGATCGTTTCTTTCAAATCTTAGCCCAGAAGCTGAAAAGTAGGCGCTAAAAAGTTCTGCCAAAATCACATAGGTCGTCATGTTACAATTTAGTCAATAAAGGCCTACTACTGGAGCGAAACCGAGTGCTTTGATGCTCGCCGTTTGGCCCCACGACCTCTGAGAGGCTTGGAAGAGGCCTCCCCTGAAAGCTGGATTCCCAAGAATTGTCTGTGTGAATTCCTAGCCCGCTAGGCTGAAATTAAGCGACCTAAAGTCGTGCCGAAGTCAAATTGGTCGTCATGGTACTCGAGCGAAACTGAGTGCTTTAACGCTCGCCGCTCGGCCCCACAGCCGTCCAGAGACTCGGGGGAGGACTCCCCTGAAAGCTGGATTCCCACCGATCGTTTGTTTCAAATCTTAGCGCACTCGGTCAAAAGTAAGCGCGAAAAATTCCTGCCAAAGTCACATAGGTTGTCATGTTACAATTTAGTCAATAAAGGCCTACTACTGGAGCGAAACCGAGTGCTTTGACGCTCGCCGTTCGGCCCCACGACCTCCGAGAAGCTTGGAAGAGGCCTCCCCTGAAAGCTGGATTCCCAAGGCTTGTCTGTGGGAATTCCTAGCCCGCTCGGCAGAAAGTAAGCGACCTAAAGTCGTGCCAAAGTCAAATCGGTCGTCATGGTACTCGAGCGAAACTGAGTGCTTTAACGCTCGCTGCTCGGCCCCACAGCCGTCCAGAGACTCGGGGGAGGCCTCCCCTGAAAGCGGGATTCCCACCGATCGTTTGGTTCAAATCTTAGCCCACTATCTCAAAAGTAGGCGCTAAAAAGTCCTGCCAAATTCACATAGGTCGTCACGTTGCAATTTAGTCAATAAAAGTCTACTACTGGAGAGAAACCGAGTGCTTTGACGCTCGCCGTTCGGCCCCACAGCAGTCCAGAGACTCGGGGGAGGCCTCCCCTGAAAGCTGGATTCCCACCGATCGTTTGTTTCAAATCTTAGCCCAGTAGCTGAAAAGTAAGCGCTAAAACGTCCTGCCAAAATCACATAGGTCGTCATGTTACAATTTAGTCAATAAAGGCCTCCTACTGGACCGAAACTGAGTGCTTTAACGCTCGCCGTTCGGCCCCACGAGCTCCGAGAGGCATGGAAGAGGCCTCCCTTGAAAGCTGGATTCCCAAGGCTTGTCTGTGTGAATTCCTAGCCCGCGATGCTGAAATTAAGCGACCTAAAGTTGTGCCGAAGTCAAATCGGTCGTCATGGTACTCGAGCGAAACCGAGTGCTTTGACGGTCGCCGTTCGGCCCCACGACCTCCGAGAGGCTTGGAAGAGGCCTCCCCTGAAAGCTGGATTCCCACCGATCGTTTGTTTAAAATCTTAGCCCAGTAGCTGAAAAGTAGGCGCTAAAAAGTCCTGCTAAAATCACATAGGTCGTCATGTTACAATTTACTCAAGAAAGGCCTACTACTGGAGAGAAACCGAGTTTTTTGACGCTCGCTGTTCGGCCCCACAACCGTCCAGAGACTCGGGGGAGGCCTCCCCTGAAAGCTGGATTCCCACCGATCGTTTGTTTCAAATCGTAGCCCACTAGCTCACAAGTAGGCGCTAAAAAGTCTTGCCAAAATCACATACGTCGTCATGTTACAATTTAGTCAATAAAGGCCTACTACTGGAGAGAAACCGAGTGCTATGACGCTCGCCGTTCGGCCCCACGACCTCCGAGAAGCTTGGAAGAGGCCTCCCCTGAAAGCTGGATTCCCAAGGCTTGTCTGTGTGAATTTCTAGCCCGCTCTTCAGAAATTAGGCGACCTAAAGTCGTGCCTAAGTCAAATCGGTCGTCATAGTACTCGAGCGAAACTGAGTGCTTTAACGCTTGCTGCTCGGCCCCACAGCCCTCCAGAGACTCGCGGGAGGCCTCCCCTGAAAGCTGGATTGCCACCGATCGTTTGTTTCAAATCTTAGCCCACTAGCTCAAACGTAAGCGCTAAAAAGTCCTGCCAAATTCACATAGGTCGTCACGTTGCAATTTAGTCAATAAAAGCCTACTACTGGAGAGAAACCGAGTGCTTTGACGCTCGCCGTTCGGCCCCACAGCAGTCCAGAGACTCGGGGGAGGCCTCCCCTGAAAGCTGGATTCCCAAGGATTGTCTGTGTCAATTCCTAGCCCGCTAGGCTAAAATTAAGCGACCTAAAGTCGTGCCGAAGTCAAATCAGTCGTCATGGTACTCGAGCGAAACTGAGTGCTTTAACGCTTGCCGCTCGGCCCCACAGCCGTCCAGAGACTCGGGGGAGGCCTCCCCTGAAACCTGGATTCCCACCGATCGTTTGTTTCAAATCTTAGCCCACTAGCTCAAAAGTAGGCGCTAAAAAGTCCTGCCAAAATCACATAGGTCGTCACGTTACAATTTAGTCAATAAAGGCCTACTACTGGAGAGAAACCGAGTGCTTTGACGCTCGCCGTTCGGTCCCACAGCTGTCCAGAGATTCGGGGGAGGCCTCCCCTGAAAGCTGGATTCCCACCGATCGTTTGATTCAAATCTTAGCGCACTAGGTCAAAAGTAGGCGCTAAAAAGTCCTGCCAAAGTCACATAGGTTGTCATGTTACAATTTAGTCAATAAAGGCCTACTACTTGAGAGAAACCGAGTGCTTTGACGCTCGCCGTTCGGGCCCACGACCTCTGAGAGGCTTGTAAGAGGCCTCCCCTGAAAGCTGGATTCCCACCGATCGTTTGTTTCAAATCTTAGCCCAGTAGCTGAAAAGTAGGCGCTAAAAGGTCCTGCCAAAATCACATAGGTCGTCATGTTACAATTTAGTCAATAAAGGCCTACTACTGGAGCGAAACCGAGTGCTTTGACGCTCGCCGTTCGGCCCCACGACCTCCGAGAAGCTTGGAAGAGGCCTCCCCTGAAAGCTGGATTCCCAAGGCTTGTCTGTGTGAATTCCTAGCCCGCTCGGCAGAAAATAAGCGACCTAAAGTCGTGCCAAAGTCAAATCGGTCGTCATGGTACTCGAGCGAAACTGAGTGCTTTAACGCTCGCTGCTCGGCCCCACAGCCGTCCAGAGACTCGGGGGAGGCCTCCCCTGAAAGCGGGATTCCCACCGATCGTTTGGTTCAAATCTTAGCCCACTATCTCAAAAGTAGGCGCTAAAAAGTCCTGCCAAATTCACATAGGTCGTCACGTTGCAATTTAGTCAATAAAAGTCTACTAATGGAGCGAAACCGAGTGCTTTGACAATCGCCGTTCGGCCCCACGACCTCCGAGAGGCTTGGAAGAGGCCTCCCTTGAGAGCTGGATTCCCACCGATCGTTTGTTTTAAATCTTATCCCACTAGCTCAAACGTAAGCGCTAAAACGTCCTGCCAAAATCACATAGGTCGTCATGTTACAATTTAGTCAATAAAGGCCTACTACTGGAGAGAAACTGAGTGCTTTAGCGCTCGCCGCTCGGCCCCACGACCTCTGAGCGGCTTGGAAGAGACCTCCCCTGAAAGCTGGATTCCCAAGGATTGTCTGTGTGAATTTCTAGCCCGCTAGGCTGAAATGAAGCAACCTAAAGTCATGCCGAAGTCAAATCGGTCGTCATGGTACTCGAGCGAAACTGAGTGCTTTAACGCTTGCTGCTCGGCCCCACAGCCGTCCAGAGACTCGGGGGAGGTCTCCCCTGAAAGCTGGATTCCCACCGATCGTTTGTTTCAAATCTTAGCCCAGAAGCTGAAAAGTAGGCGCTAAAAAGTCCTGCCAAAGTCACATAGGTCGTCACGTTACAATTTAGTCAATAAAAGCCAACTACTGGAGAGAAACCGAGTGCTTTGACGCTCGCCACTCGGCCCCACAGCCGTCCAGAGACTCGGGGGAGGACTCCCCTGAAGGCTGGATTCCCACCGATCGTTTGTTTCAAATCTTAGCGCACTCGCTCAAACGTAAGCGCTAAAAGGTCCTGCCAAAGTCACATAGGTTGTCATGTTACAATTTAGTCAATAAAGGCCTACTACTGGAGCGAAACCGAGTGCTTTGACGCTCGCCGTTCGGCCCCACGACCTCCGAGAGGCTTGGAAGAGGCCTCCCTTAAAAGCTGGATTCCCACCGATCGTTTGTTTTAAATCTTATCCCACTAGCTCAAACGTAAGCGCTAAAACGTCCTGCCAAAATCACATAGGTCGTCATGTTACAATTTAGTCAATAAAGGCCTACTACTGGAGCGAAACTGAGTGCTTTAACGCTTGCCGCTCGGCCCCACGACCTCTGAGCGGCTTGGAAGAGGCCTCCCCTGAAAGCTGGATTTCCAAGGATTGTCTGTGTGAATTCCTAGCCCGCTAGGCTGAAATGAAGCAACCTAAAGTCATGCCGAAGTCAAATCGGTCGTCATGGTACTCGAGCGAAACTGAGTGCTTTAACGCTTGCTGCTCGGCCCCACAGCCGTCCAGAGACTCGGGGGAGATCTCCCCTGAAAGCTGGATTCCCACCGATCGTTTGTTTCAAATCTTAGCCCAGAAGCTGTAAAGTAGGCGCTAAAAAGTCCTGCCAAAATCACATAGGTCGTCATGTTACAATTTACTCAATAAAGGGCTACTACTGGAGAGAAACCAAGTACTTTGACGCTCGCCGTTCGGCCCCACAGCCGTCCTGAGACTCGGGGGAGGCCTCCCCTGAAAGCTGGATTCCCACCGATCGTTTGTTTTAAATCTTATCCCACTAGCTCAAACGTAAGCGCTAAAAAGTCCTGCCAAAATCACATAGGTCGTCATGTTACAATTTACTCAATACAGGCCTACTACTGGAGAGAAACCGAGTGCTTTGACGCTCGCCGTTCGGCCCCACAGCCGTCCTGAGACTCGGGGGAGGCCTCCCCTGAAAGCTGGATTCCCACCGATCGTTTCTTTCAAATCTTAGCCCAGAAGCTGAAAAGTAGGCGCTAAAAAGTTCTGCCAAAATCACATAGGTCGTCATGTTACAATTTAGTCAATAAAGGCCTACTACTGGAGCGAAACCGAGTGCTTTGATGCTCGCCGTTTGGCCCCACGACCTCTGAGAGGCTTGGAAGAGGCCTCCCCTGAAAGCTGGATTCCCAAGGATTGTCTGTGTCAATTCCTAGCCCGCTAGGCTAAAATTAAGCGACCTAAAGTCGTGCCGAAGTCAAATCAGTCGTCATGGTACTCGAGCGAAACTGAGTGCTTTAACGCTTGCCGCTCGGCCCCACAGCCGTCCAGAGACTCGGGGGAGGCCTCCCCTGAAACCTGGATTCCCACCGATCGTTTGTTTCAAATCTTAGCCCACTAGCTCAAAAGTAGGCGCTAAAAAGTCCTGCCAAAATCACATAGGTCGTCACGTTACAATTTAGTCAATAAAGGCCTACTACTGGAGAGAAACCGAGTGCTTTGACGCTCGCCGTTCGGTCCCACAGCTGTCCAGAGATTCGGGGGAGGCCTCCCCTGAAAGCTGGATTCCCACCGATCGTTTGATTCAAATCTTAGCGCACTAGGTCAAAAGTAGGCGCTAAAAAGTCCTGCCAAAGTCACATAGGTTGTCATGTTACAATTTAGTCAATAAAGGCCTACTACTTGAGAGAAACCGAGTGCTTTGACGCTCGCCGTTCGGGCCCACGACCTCTGAGAGGCTTGTAAGAGGCCTCCCCTGAAAGCTGGATTCCCACCGATCGTTTGTTTCAAATCTTAGCCCAGTAGCTGAAAAGTAGGCGCTAAAAGGTCCTGCCAAAATCACATAGGTCGTCATGTTACAATTTAGTCAATAAAGGCCTACTACTGGAGCGAAACCGAGTGCTTTGACGCTCGCCGTTCGGCCCCACGACCTCCGAGAAGCTTGGAAGAGGCCTCCCCTGAAAGCTGGATTCCCAAGGCTTGTCTGTGTGAATTCCTAGCCCGCTCGGCAGAAAATAAGCGACCTAAAGTCGTGCCAAAGTCAAATCGGTCGTCATGGTACTCGAGCGAAACTGAGTGCTTTAACGCTCGCTGCTCGGCCCCACAGCCGTCCAGAGACTCGGGGGAGGCCTCCCCTGAAAGCGGGATTCCCACCGATCGTTTGGTTCAAATCTTAGCCCACTATCTCAAAAGTAGGCGCTAAAAAGTCCTGCCAAATTCACATAGGTCGTCACGTTGCAATTTAGTCAATAAAAGTCTACTAATGGAGCGAAACCGAGTGCTTTGACAATCGCCGTTCGGCCCCACGACCTCCGAGAGGCTTGGAAGAGGCCTCCCTTGAGAGCTGGATTCCCACCGATCGTTTGTTTTAAATCTTATCCCACTAGCTCAAACGTAAGCGCTAAAACGTCCTGCCAAAATCACATAGGTCGTCATGTTACAATTTAGTCAATAAAGGCCTACTACTGGAGAGAAACTGAGTGCTTTAGCGCTCGCCGCTCGGCCCCACGACCTCTGAGCGGCTTGGAAGAGACCTCCCCTGAAAGCTGGATTCCCAAGGATTGTCTGTGTGAATTTCTAGCCCGCTAGGCTGAAATGAAGCAACCTAAAGTCATGCCGAAGTCAAATCGGTCGTCATGGTACTCGAGCGAAACTGAGTGCTTTAACGCTTGCTGCTCGGCCCCACAGCCGTCCAGAGACTCGGGGGAGGTCTCCCCTGAAAGCTGGATTCCCACCGATCGTTTGTTTCAAATCTTAGCCCAGAAGCTGAAAAGTAGGCGCTAAAAAGTCCTGCCAAAGTCACATAGGTCGTCACGTTACAATTTAGTCAATAAAAGCCAACTACTGGAGAGAAACCGAGTGCTTTGACGCTCGCCACTCGGCCCCACAGCCGTCCAGAGACTCGGGGGAGGACTCCCCTGAAGGCTGGATTCCCACCGATCGTTTGTTTCAAATCTTAGCGCACTCGCTCAAACGTAAGCGCTAAAAGGTCCTGCCAAAGTCACATAGGTTGTCATGTTACAATTTAGTCAATAAAGGCCTACTACTGGAGCGAAACCGAGTGCTTTGACGCTCGCCGTTCGGCCCCACGACCTCCGAGAGGCTTGGAAGAGGCCTCCCTTAAAAGCTGGATTCCCACCGATCGTTTGTTTTAAATCTTATCCCACTAGCTCAAACGTAAGCGCTAAAACGTCCTGCCAAAATCACATAGGTCGTCATGTTACAATTTAGTCAATAAAGGCCTACTACTGGAGCGAAACTGAGTGCTTTAACGCTTGCCGCTCGGCCCCACGACCTCTGAGCGGCTTGGAAGAGGCCTCCCCTGAAAGCTGGATTTCCAAGGATTGTCTGTGTGAATTCCTAGCCCGCTAGGCTGAAATGAAGCAACCTAAAGTCATGCCGAAGTCAAATCGGTCGTCATGGTACTCGAGCGAAACTGAGTGCTTTAACGCTTGCTGCTCGGCCCCACAGCCGTCCAGAGACTCGGGGGAGATCTCCCCTGAAAGCTGGATTCCCACCGATCGTTTGTTTCAAATCTTAGCCCAGAAGCTGTAAAGTAGGCGCTAAAAAGTCCTGCCAAAATCACATAGGTCGTCATGTTACAATTTACTCAATAAAGGGCTACTACTGGAGAGAAACCAAGTACTTTGACGCTCGCCGTTCGGCCCCACAGCCGTCCTGAGACTCGGGGGAGGCCTCCCCTGAAAGCTGGATTCCCACCGATCGTTTGTTTTAAATCTTATCCCACTAGCTCAAACGTAAGCGCTAAAAAGTCCTGCCAAAATCACATAGGTCGTCATGTTACAATTTACTCAATACAGGCCTACTACTGGAGAGAAACCGAGTGCTTTGACGCTCGCCGTTCGGCCCAACAGCCGTCCTGAGACTCGGGGGAGGCCTCCCCTGAAAGCTGGATTCCCACCGATCGTTTCTTTCAAATCTTAGCCCAGAAGCTGAAAAGTAGGCGCTAAAAAGTTCTGCCAAAATCACATAGGTCGTCATGTTACAATTTAGTCAATAAAGGCCTACTACTGGAGCGAAACCGAGTGCTTTGATGCTCGCCGTTTGGCCCCACGACCTCTGAGAGGCTTGGAAGAGGCCTCCCCTGAAAGCTGGATTCCCAAGGATTGTCTGTGTGAATTCCTAGCCCGCTAGGCTGAAATTAAGCGACCTAAAGTCGTGCCGAAGTCAAATTGGTCGTCATGGTACTCGAGCGAAACTGAGTGCTTTAACGCTCGCCGCTCGGCCCCACAGCCGTCCAGAGACTCGGGGGAGGACTCCCCTGAAAGCTGGATTCCCACCGATCGTTTGTTTCAAATCTTAGCGCACTCGGTCAAAAGTAAGCGCGAAAAAGTCCTGCCAAAGTCACGTAGGTTGTCACGTTACAATTTAGTCAATAAAAGCCAACTACTGGAGAGAAACCGAGTGCTTTGACGCTCGCCACTCGGCCCCACAGCCGTCCAGAGACTCGGGGGAGGACTCCCCTGAAGGCTGGATTCCCACCGATCGTTTGTTTCAAATCTTAGCGCACTCGCTCAAACGTAAGCGCTAAAAGGTCCTGCCAAAGTCACATAGGTTGTCATGTTACAATTTAGTCAATAAAGGCCTACTACTGGAGCGAAACCGAGTGCTTTGACGCTCGCCGTTCGGCCCCACGACCTCCGAGAGGCTTGGAAGAGGCCTCCCTTAAAAGCTGGATTCCCACCGATCGTTTGTTTTAAATCTTATCCCACTAGCTCAAACGTAAGCGCTAAAACGTCCTGCCAAAATCACATAGGTCGTCATGTTACAATTTAGTCAATAAAGGCCTACTACTGGAGCGAAACTGAGTGCTTTAACGCTTGCCGCTCGGCCCCACGACCTCTGAGCGGCTTGGAAGAGGCCTCCCCTGAAAGCTGGATTTCCAAGGATTGTCTGTGTGAATTCCTAGCCCGCTAGGCTGAAATGAAGCAACCTAAAGTCATGCCGAAGTCAAATCGGTCGTCATGGTACTCGAGCGAAACTGAGTGCTTTAACGCTTGCTGCTCGGCCCCACAGCCGTCCAGAGACTCGGGGGAGATCTCCCCTGAAAGCTGGATTCCCACCGATCGTTTGTTTCAAATCTTAGCCCAGAAGCTGTAAAGTAGGCGCTAAAAAGTCCTGCCAAAATCACATAGGTCGTCATGTTACAATTTACTCAATAAAGGGCTACTACTGGAGAGAAACCAAGTACTTTGACGCTCGCCGTTCGGCCCCACAGCCGTCCTGAGACTCGGGGGAGGCCTCCCCTGAAAGCTGGATTCCCACCGATCGTTTGTTTTAAATCTTATCCCACTAGCTCAAACGTAAGCGCTAAAAAGTCCTGCCAAAATCACATAGGTCGTCATGTTACAATTTACTCAATACAGGCCTACTACTGGAGAGAAACCGAGTGCTTTGACGCTCGCCGTTCGGCCCCACAGCCGTCCTGAGACTCGGGGGAGGCCTCCCCTGAAAGCTGGATTCCCACCGATCGTTTCTTTCAAATCTTAGCCCAGAAGCTGAAAAGTAGGCGCTAAAAAGTTCTGCCAAAATCACATAGGTCGTCATGTTACAATTTAGTCAATAAAGGCCTACTACTGGAGCGAAACCGAGTGCTTTGATGCTCGCCGTTTGGCCCCACGACCTCTGAGAGGCTTGGAAGAGGCCTCCCCTGAAAGCTGGATTCCCAAGGATTGTCTGTGTGAATTCCTAGCCCGCTAGGCTGAAATTAAGCGACCTAAAGTCGTGCCGAAGTCAAATTGGTCGTCATGGTACTCGAGCGAAACTGAGTGCTTTAACGCTCGCCGCTCGGCCCCACAGCCGTCCAGAGACTCGGGGGAGGACTCCCCTGAAAGCTGGATTCCCACCGATCGTTTGTTTCAAATCTTAGCGCACTCGGTCAAAAGTAAGCGCGAAAAAGTCCTGCCAAAGTCACGTAGGTTGTCATGTTACAATTTAGTCAATAAAGGCCTACTACTGGAGCGAAACCGAGTGCTTTGACGCTCGCCGTTCGGCCCCACGACCTCCGAGAAGCTTGGAAGAGGCCTCCCCTGAAAGCTGGATTCCCAAGGCTTGTCTGTGTGAATTCCTAGCCCGCTCGGCAGAAAGTAAGCGACCTAAAGTCGTGCCAAAGTCAAATCGGTCGTCATGGTACTCGAGCGAAACTGAGTGCTTTAACGCTCGCTGCTCGGCCCCACAGCCGTCCAGAGACTCGGGGGAGGCCTCCCCTGAAAGCGGGATTCCCACCGATCGTTTGCTTCAAATCTTAGCCCACTATCTCAAAAGTAGGCGCTAAAAAGTCCTGCCAAATTCACATAGGTCGTCACGTTGCAATTTAGTCAATAAAAGTCTACTACTGGAGAGAAACCGAGTGCTTTGACGCTCGCCGTTCGGCCCCACAAGCAGTCCAGAGACTCGGGGGAGGCCTCCCCTGAAAGCTGGATTCCCACCGATCGTTTGTTTCAAATCTTAGCCCAGTAGCTGAAAAGTAAGCGCTAAAACGTCCTGCCAAAATCACATAGGTCGTCATGTTACAATTTAGTCAATAAAGGCCTCCTACTGGACCGAAACTGAGTGCTTTAACGCTCGCCGCTCGGCCCCACAGCCGTCCAGAGACTCGGGGGAGGCCTCCCCTGAAAGCTGGATTCCCACCGATCGTTTGTTTCAAATCTTAGCCCACTAGCTCAAAAGTAGGCGCTAAAAAGTCCTGCCAAAGTCACATAGGTTGTCATGTTACAATTTAGTCAATAAAGGCCTACTAATGGAGCGAAACCGAGTGCTTTGACAATCGCCGTTCGGCCCCACGACCTCCGAGAGGCTTGGAAGAGGCCTCCCTTGAGAGCTGGATTCCCACCGATCGTTTGTTTTAAATCTTATCCCACTAGCTCAAACGTAAGCGCTAAAACGTCCTGCCAAAATCACATAGGTCGTCATGTTACAATTTAGTCAATAAAGGCCTACTACTGGAGAGAAACTGAGTGCTTTAGCGCTCGCCGCTCGGCCCCACGACCTCTGAGCGGCTTGGAAGAGACCTCCCCTGAAAGCTGGATTCCCAAGGATTGTCTGTGTGAATTCCTAGCCCGCTAGGCTGAAATGAAGCAACCTAAAGTCATGCCGAAGTCAAATCGGTCGTCATGGTACTCGAGCGAAACTGAGTGCTTTAACGCTTGCTGCTCGGCCCCACAGCCGTCCAGAGACTCGGGGGAGGTCTCCCCTGAAAGCTGGATTCCCACCGATCGTTTGTTTCAAATCTTAGCCCAGAAGCTGAAAAGTAGGCGCTAAAAAGTCCTGCCAAAGTCACATAGGTCGTCACGTTACAATTTAGTCAATAAAAGCCAACTACTGGAGAGAAACCGAGTGCTTTGACGCTCGCCACTCGGCCCCACAGCCGTCCAGAGACTCGGGGGAGGACTCCCCTGAAGGCTGGATTCCCACCGATCGTTTGTTTCAAATCTTAGCGCACTCGCTCAAACGTAAGCGCTAAAAGGTCCTGCCAAAGTCACATAGGTTGTCATGTTACAATTTAGTCAATAAAGGCCTACTACTGGAGCGAAACCGAGTGCTTTGACGCTCGCCGTTCGGCCCCACGACCTCCGAGAGGCTTGGAAGAGGCCTCACTTAAAAGCTGGATTCCCACCGATCGTTTGTTTTAAATCTTATCCCATTAGCTCAAACGTAAGCGCTAAAACGTCCTGCCAAAATCACATTGGTCGTCATGTTACAATTTAGTCAATAAAGGCCTACTACTGGAGCGAAACTGAGTGCTTTAACGCTTGCCGCTCGGCCCCACGACCTCTGAGCGGCTTGGAAGAGGCCTCCCCTGAAAGCTGGATTTCCAAGGATTGTCTGTGTGAATTCCTAGCCCGCTAGGCTGAAATGAAGCAACCTAAAGTCATGCCGAAGTCAAATCGGTCGTCATGGTAATCGAGCGAAACTGAGTGCTTTAACGCTCGCTGCTCGGCCCCACAGCCGTCCAGAGACTCGGGGGAGATCTCCCCTAAAAGCTGGATTCCCACCGATCGTTTGTTTCACATCTTAGCCCAGAAGCTGTAAAGTAGGCGCTAAAAAGTCCTGCCAAAATCACATAGGTCGTCATGTTACAATTTACTCAATAAAGGGCTACTACTGGAGAGAAACCGAGTGCTTTGACACTCGCCGTTCGGGTCCCACAGCTGTCCAGAGACTCGGGGGAGGCCTCCCCCGAAAGCTGGATTCCCACCAAGTTTGTTTCAAATCTAGCCCAGAAGATTGTAAAAGTAGTCCCCCCCCCCTCCCCCCCTTAAAAGTCTGCAAAATCCACATAGGTCGTCATGTTACAATTACTCAATAAAGGGCTACTTACTGGAGAGAAAACCAAGTAACTTTGTCGTCGCGTCGGCCCCACAGCCGTCCGGAGACTCGGGGGAGCCTCCCCTGAAAGCAGGTCATTCATGTACAAATTACTCAATACAGGCATTACACTGGAGGAGGAAACCGAGTGACTTTGACGCTTGCGTTCGGCCCCACAGCCGTCTGAGACCTCGGGGGAGGCCTCCCTGCAAGCTGGATTCCCACCGATCGTGTTTCTTTCAAATCTTAGCCCA
>NW_026904460.1:0-22221 GCF_024500275.1 Phycodurus eques | reverse complement strand
ATAAAAAGCAGAGTGAGAATATTGCCATGTCAACAGAAAATGTGATTCTCTGTATGGCGTACGTCATAAATTGTGTGGAAATTGCAGTAAAACAGAAAACAAAGGAAAGCATGATTTCTGTTTCAGCGTTATAAATAAATTTGTCTCGTGAAGGGCACCGCGTCACTTTCGTCGAATAAAATTTAGGAGAAAGCGACGACAAACCTTTTATCTGTCTTGTAATCTGAAGTTTGCTGCAGAAATTAGATGAGTTCTCGATAGCCAGAGGTCTTTTGTCGAACCCAAACACACACAAATGCTACAGGTAGTGAATTTTTATAGAAGATTTCATGATCTCTTACCAGGGGGAATCTACAAGGAAACAAGGCAGGAAAAAGCAAACGAAGGACAAACATTGGCTGAGCTTGTGATGTGAGGGTGGAATGAGCGTGTATTGACAATGCATATAGCTGGGGGTTCCTGTTCTTGTTCATCTAAACACAAATATGCACTAATCTGTACTTTCAGTAGACCACAAGCTGGAATTACTTTGGATGGAACAGAATTTACGCAGGCTGGTCGATTTCCCGGATGTTTGGCCGGTCTGGTCTGCACGGGGAACAGGTGGATTTGGCGGAAAAGGAAGGGGGGAAAAAAGGAGAGCGGGATTAAAAATTTACCCAGGCAGGGCGGCCGGAGCCCGTATGTCGCTATTCGCAAGACGTTCGGAGCGGACGTGCGCTGCCCGCTTCATTCCCGACGGAGTTTGCCCGGGCACCCGAAAGGGGAGCTCGGAGCGCTGGCAGGATGCCCTGCGGCGGGGAGGGGTCCGATGGTTCCTCGCCACCTCATGGCTTCCTGGCTAAGCCAGTCTTCGGCAAGTTGGTCGAACGCGAGCCAGCAAACAGCGGGTTCCTCACCTTCTTGGTGATCAAGCCGGCGTCCCCCCCCAAAAAAGTCTTTGTTGATGAGACACTTCAGGCTGGCTGGGGGTGAAAGTTAATTGACTTAGCGTCCGAGTGAGAAACCAGTGTCCGTATCGCAGCTTTGATGAGCTACTTGGGACTGGCTGGTAATTCATTTAGCGTCCGTGTGCGAAGTTAAATGTAGCATCCCCGTGGCCGTCTGTCTCGGCGGGGGAGCGGCGACAGCAATGTAGCTCAGTCCGGGGTTTGGGGGTCAATGCCTTTGGGCGAGAGCGTGTCCATGACATTGGTGTCCATTACTTTACATTTTGGCAACACACGACAACGACATGGAACGAGCTCGAGACGGTCACTCAATATAAAATTGCAGCTTGCGGTGATCTTCTAAACTGCAAACTCCTTTCAGCTGGGAAGCAAAATGTACATTTTTTTGCGTGAAGGCTACCAAATACTTCTTAAACCTGTTGGTTTTCAACTTTCAGTTCTGCTATTTTTCAATGCAAAGATCATGGCAGTTAATGTCGGCATTTTTTTCTTTCGTAAAAATTCAAGGACAGTATCAGAATGTTTCCTTTAAAACACTTAAAATGTCAAACATGAATTCAATATTTACTGGGTACTGAGGAAACAATTCTTTTTCAATTCTTTTCAATGGGGAAAATGGATTTGATGTACAAGTAAATGGAGTCACCCTCACTGTTTTAAGCAGTGTACTTTATTCAGGATCACAAATACACGTTACAGTTTAGCACCAAAAGTCAGTTTTTTTTTACAGTCTATTTCAATCAATCATTCATTTATTTGATATTGACATCACTAAAACATTGGACAAAATGCATGCATGCTCAAGAAAATGAAATTGGCACTCATTTCCAATAATATCAATACATTTTGGAGCAATTGGTAAATAACTAATTCCCTTTCGAACACCCCTTTTTCATCAACACAATAGAAAATTGAAAAGCACTGGCATAGCTGGTGTGGGAAAAGGAATGTACCATACTATGAAGTGGCAGTCATTGGTCATATTTGTATATCGCAGCTGTCAGGTGGAATCCCCTCACCTTCAAAATGACAACTTTTCAGGAAATTGCTAGAGTTTCTAAACACTGCCTTGTTCAAGCTGGTATTACGTTGTATATCTTCCATTTGCTAAAATCACTTCATTTTTTTCCCTCATTAATGTACACACAGCACCCCATATTGACAGAAAAAATAATAATGGTTGAAATTTTTGCTGATTTATGAAAAAAGAAAAAGTGAAATATCACACAGCCATAAGTATTCCGACCCTTTGTTGGGGTCTGAATACTTATGGCTGTGTGATATTTCAGTTATTCTTCTTGATCACTGCTTGTCTCACCAGGACACTTGTGTGTCTTAACCAGAGCCTTACGAGAGAATCTTTGACCACAACCTGAGCAGGAAAAAGGCTTCTCTCCAGTGTGTGTTCTTGCGTGACGTGTCAAATGTCCCTTTCGAGAGAACCTTTGCCCACAAACTGAGCATGCAAAAGGTTTCTCACCAGTGTGCGTTCTTGTGTGTTTTTTTAAGCTTTTCTTTATGGAGAATCTTTGACCACAAACTGAGCATGCAAAAGGTTTCTCACCAGTGTGCGTTCTTGTGTGACCTTTTAAGGTTCCCTTACGAGAGAATCTTTGACCACAAACCGAGCATACAAAAGGTTTCTCACCAGTGTGGGTTCGTGTGTGTATTTTTAAGTAACTCTTCACAGAGAACCTTTGACCACAAACTGTGCAGGCAAAAGGTTTCTCACCAGTGTGTGTTCTTGTGTGTATTTTTAAGTTGTTCTTGATGGAGAATCTTTGACCACAACCTGAGCAGGAAAAAGGCTTCTCTCCAGTGTGTGTTCTTGTGTGACGTGTCAAATGTCCCTTTCGAGAGAACCTTTGCCCACAAACTGAGCATACAAAAGGTTTCTCACCAGTGTGTGTTTTTGTGTGTATTTTTAAGCTTTTCTTTATGGAGAATCTTTGACCACAAACTGAGCATGCAAAAGGTTTCTCACCAGTGTGCGTTCTTGTGTGACCTTTTAATGTTCCCTTCTGAGAGAAAGTTTGACCACAAACTGTGCAGGCAAAAGGTTTCTCACCAGTGTGTGTTCTTGTGTGTATTTTTAAGTTTTTCTTTATGGAGAATCTTTGACCACAAACTGAGCAAGCAAAAGGTTTCTCACCAGTGTGAGTTCTTGTGTGTGTTATTAAAGTTCCCTTTTCAGAGAAACTTTGACCACAAACTGAGCAGGCAAAAGGTTTCTCACCAGTGTGCGTTCTTGTGTGACTTTTTAAGGTTCCCTTTTGGGAGAATCTTTGACCACAAACTGAGCATGCAAAAGGTTTCTCACCAGTGTGCGTTCTTGTGTGACTTTTTAAGTATCCCTTCTGTGTGAATCTTTGACCACAAACTGAGCAGGCAAAAGGCTTCTCACCGGCGTGTGTTCTTGTGTGTATTGTTAAGCAACTCTTCAAAGAGAACCTTTGCCCACAAACTAAGCATCCAAAAGGTTTCTCACCAGTGTGTGTTCTTGTGTGTATTTTTAAGCCACTCTTCACAGAGAACCTTTGCCCACAAACTAAGCATCCAAAAGGTTTCTCACCAGTGTGTGTTCTTGCGTGTATTTTTAAGCTTCCCTTTCGGGAGAATCTTTGCCCACAAACTGAGCATGCAAAGGGCTTCTCTCCAGTGTGTATTTTCATGTGTCGTTTGAAATTGCTCTTAGAAGCAAATGTTTTCCTACATTTAGAACATTTCCAGCATTTATTGGCAGTGTGACATGTCATATCACCTTCCAACTGTTCATCAACATCATCATCATCATCATCACCGTCTGTTTGTGATCCTCCACAGTGGTCTCCGTCACTTGAGCTGTTGCCGTTTGGTGGCTCCGCCCCTCGTCTCTCCTCACTTCGACCTTCATCTTCACTCTTCAAAGGGACACCAGTGGATGGAACCTTGATGATTTTCTCCTGCTCTTCCTCTCTACTGTACTTGGTTACTTCCCACCATTGAAGACTGATTTGACTTGGCATGAACAAATGTTTCCTCAACTAGACTACAAGACACAAAAAGGGCAAAAATCTTGCTGGCAATTTTCCAAACACGTCGTGTAGGTTGTGGAACACTGTTACACTTTGATCATGCAACAATGGCCACGAGCCTTTCAGATCTTCTGAAATTTGGCCTACAACCCTCAATCCACATCATCATGAGGGGATGCCATCACACTACACGCTATTTGATATTATTTAAAAAAAAAAAAAAATTGTAACGTCAGACAGTGCTCATCAGAAAACACCAGGAATAATATGAAAATTAGAATGTAATTCATAAAACCAGTGAGAGAGAAGTGAACCCACCTGCTCTGTGTAGCACAATTCGAGGCTGCAGATTGAACGCAGCGTCCAGCAGTTGACGTTGTGGCTCCTTCTCCTCTTTTGGGCCCCAAAGTTCCTCCTCGTACTCTGCTGTCCTTGCACACATTTTCACACGACGATCGCAACACTTTCCGCTCTACGTTGGAGGGATGACAAAAGCAAGTGCAAATCAGATGTGAAACAATGACATCGAGATTACAATGTGGACACTGTGGGTTAAACACTTTCCATCCATCCATCCATCCATCCATTTTCTACCGCTTATCCGAGGTCGGGTCGCAGGGGCAGTAGCTTTAGCAGGGACGCCCAGACTTCCCTCTCCCCAGCCACTTCATCCAGCTCTTCCGGTGGGATCCCGAGGCTTTCCCAGGCCAGCCGAAGGATGTAGTCTCGCCAGCGTGTCCTGGGTCGTCCCCGGTGGGACGTGCCCGGAACACCTCACCGGGGAGGCGTCCGGGAGGCATCCGAATCAGATGCCCCGAGCCACCTAATCTGGCTCTTCTCGATGTGAAGGAGCAGCGGCTCTACTCTGAGATCCTCCCAGATGACCGAGCTTCTCACCCTATCTCTAAGGGAGAGCCCGGACATCCTGCGGAGGAAACTCATTTCATCCGCTTGTATCCTGGATCTTGTTCTTTCGGTCACGACCCACAGCTCGTGACCATAGGCGAGGGTAGGAACGTAGATCGACCGGTAAATCGAGAGCTTCGCCTTTCGGCTTAGCTCCTTCTTTACCACAACGGATCAATACAAAGTCCGCATCACTGCAGACGCTGCACCGATCTCCCGTTCCATTTTTCCCTCACTCATGAACAAGACCCCAAGATACTTGAACTCCTCCACTTGGGGAAGGATCTCATCCCCGACCTGGAGAGCCACCCTTTTCCGACTGAGGACCATGGTCTCAGATTTGGAGTTGCTGATTCTCATCCCAGCCGCTTCACACTCGGCTGCGAACTGCTCCAGGGAGAGTTGGAGGTCACGGCTTGATGAAGCCAACAGAACCACATCATCTTCAAAAAGCAGAGATGCAATACTGAGGCCACCAAACCGGACCCCCTCTACGCCTCGGCTGCGCCTAGAAATTCTGTCCATAAAAGTTATGAACAGAATCGTGACAAAGGGCAGCCTTGGCGGAGTCCAATTCTCACCGGAAACGCGTCCGACTTACTGCCGGATATGCGGACCAAACTCTGATTCCGGTCGTACAGGGACCGAACAGCCCGTATCAGGGGGTTCGGTACCCCATACTCCCGAAGCCCCCCCCCACAGGACACCCCCGAGGGACACGGTCGAACGCCTTCTCCAAGTCCACAAAACACATGTAGACTGGTTGGGCGAACTCCCATGCACCCTCGAGGACCCTGCCGAGGGTGGAGAGCTGGTCCACTGTTCCAGGGCCAGAATGAAAACCACACTGCTCCTCCTGAATCTGAGATTCGACTTCCCAACGGACCCTCCTCTCCAGCACCCCTGAATAGACCTTACCAGGGAGGCTGAGGAGTGTGATCCCCCTGTAGTTGGAACACACCCTCCGGTCCCCTTCTTAAAAAGGGGGACCACCACCCCAGTCTGCCAATCCAGAGGCACAAAGTTTATCAGTTTGAACACTAAATAGCTTGTCTTTGTCGTGTATTCAATTCAATATAGCTTGAACATGATTTGCAGATCATTGTATTCTGTTTTTATTTATGTTTAACACAACGTCCCAACTTCATTGGAATTGGGGCTGCAGTTGGAACCGTAGTGTGTCAACCGTCACACACCGTCGAGACCTTCAAGTTCCTGGGAATTACAATCTCTCAGGACCTGAAGTGGGCGAACAACATCAACTCCGTCCTCAAAAAGGCCCAGCAGAGGATGTACTTCCTGCGGCTTCTGAGAAAGCACGGCCTGCCACCGGAGCTGCTGAGACAGTTCTACACAGCGGTCATCGAATCGGTCCTGTGTTCTTCCATCACAGTCTGGTTCGGTGCTGCTACAAAAAAGGACAAACTCCGACTGCAACGGACAATCAAACTGCTGAAAGGATTGTCGGTAGCCCCCCTACCCACCCTTGAGGACTTGCACGCTGCCAGAACTAAGACAAGGGCGTGCAAAATCCTCTCGGACCCTCCGCACCCCGGTCACCGGCTCTTCCGGCTCCTTCCCTCAGGTAGGCGCTACCGATCAACGCAAACTAGAACTAGTAGACATTCCAACAGCTTCTTCCCTCTTGCGATCAACTTCTTAAACACCTAACCTACAATTCCATTACAACATGCTGGCAATTTTTTTGACTTGAGTTCGTTGTCACATTTCTGTTGGGGCCAATTATGTATTACTCGTGCACTCACTGTAGTTGTCTCGCCATGCTGCACTATTTGCATATACTGGCCACTCATGCCAGAGTAGCATCTGCTCCATTTGCACACTGACTGAGGAGTATCTGCAACATTTGCACAATCGACATTGTCCCAGATGATCGCACGACTCGTCACTTTAAACCGCATACACTCCTTGAAGTCTCGGCGCCCTTTGCACAACGGTCCTTGCACCGGACTATTGCAATATTAGTCATTCGAACTGCTCTAAGTGCTGGAGGCACAATTGTTTTTTTGTCAATGTCTTTCTGTCTCCAAAGTGTTCTGTAAATTGACTGTCTGTTGTACTAGAGCGGCTCCAATGACCGGAGACAAATTCCTTGTGTGTTTTGGACATACTTGGCAAATAAAGATGATTCTGATTCTGATGGTGGTGACAGAAGTCCAAGTGGTAATTGTTGATCTCGTATCGGTGGTGGTGTCGTGATTGTGAAACATGTTGGGAAGGGTTGCTGTTTTCAAAAATCGCCCGTTGAAATGCTTCCTTGAGGGAAGACGATATAGCCACTTCCTGCCACATATAACATGAGTTACGTTGCTTTATGTCCAAAAATGCCGTCTAATCTTCACCAAAATTTATGAGTACATTCCTATTTACGTTCACATACGCCTCTGAAAATATTCGGGCTTTAGGTATCAAATAGTTTCGTGTTCGAGTATCCTACTAAAATTGTAATAAAATATTCGGGTATTCAGATAAAAAGATCAATTATGAATACACAAGAAAAAAAAAAAAAGCAATTCCACTTAAAAATGAACATCCACTTATTTTTCTTTTTAGAAAATCTACTTTTATTTCTGAAATTCACATTGGGCAGAAAACTAAAAATATAAGAAAGTAATTTCAGTTTAAACTTTGCATTTTTTCTTCTGAGCATTTCTTTTAATTATGAACAAAAAAAAACATCAGCCAATCATGGCTGTACATTTATGAGCTTAGATCAGAACTAAAATGAAGATGAAAATGAAGACCCCTCGATAGGAGACACAAGTACTGGATTACCATATTCCATTTTTTGACAAACTTCGCCACTCGCAATCTTTTTTTTTTTTTTTTTTTTTAACCGACAGCACTTGACTCAAAATGTCGCCACTTGCAGATACGACACTGACCATTTGCGCTCAATGGTGCACCAGATGTTGTTGCTTGGTGCTCTTTTTTTCCCACCCGCAGACCTCACTGGCAGTTGCGAATGTGATTCTAGGATTTATGACAATTAATTACACTCCTGCAACATTCATCGATGGAGCCGATAGCCAAATCTTGACGTGTTCTTTCGATGTATTCACAATGTGTAATGTAACTTAATTTAGCCCTCACCGAATTCAATAGATCTAACAAAAGAAACAATCTGGAAAAGCTTTATGGTCAGAAGGTCCATCCATCCATTTTCTGAACCGCTTATCCTCACTCGCGTCACGGGTGTGCTGGCACCTATCTCAGCTGACTTCGGGCGACAGGCGGGTACACCCTGAACTGGTCGCCGGCCAATCGCATGGCACATATAGACAACCAACCATTGGCACTCACATTCACGCCTATGGACAATTTAGAGTCTTCAGTCAACAAACCACGCATATTTTTGGAATGTGGGAGGAAACCAGAGAACTCGGAGAAAACTGGTAGGAACGTAATTGCACAAAACGGAAAGTACAATAATTGCGACTTTCAAAAGCTTCAAGACACTCAAATTGATTCACAATCAAGACTTTATTAGCTATTTATGTTACTAAAGCCAAAGTTGTATGTTCACAAATAGAATATGGTCATTTTAATTTTTGTTTCCTTTGCAATAAAAAAGGGAAATGGCCTGTCAAAAAGTGACACACTATTGAATATTATTGTACACCTTTGTTCATATTTACAGATCTTTACAATTTGCATGATTTCAATTAGCATGAGTCTTCCGTTTCCATGCTGAGTGGCAAATTGTGTGACATTTTTTCCACAGAGATTTTGCCCTCCGAGACTTCATATTCTGTATTGCAAGGATTTTACTTGGTTTAAGTGCACAGATAAACTTCTTTTAATATGAGGCACTACTAACTGGAGTCATTTATGCAACTTTGGTAAGCCTAAATAGTGAATGAAAACCCACCATAGCGAGTTTTCGTGTCACATCAAAATTAATGCAAGAACCCCTTTTACCATCCAGTTGGCACATTTGATTAGATTCGCAACCGATTTATTGTTATAACGTCAACAAAATGCCAAATTTTGAGCTAAAAGACAATGGCTAAAACTTGAAGTTAATTTTAAACATTCGTAACTTGTTTGTGTTCAACTTACTGCACGTTTGAATTTGTCTCCCACTGCCCGAGTGTCTCAGTGTTGTGTCGTTCAACAATGACTCGTTCAAACGAACAAATCGTTCGCGTGAACGTACTGAACGGAATCACTGGATGGACGTTTGTTCCTATCGTAGTTCCGTTTAGCTTATCCGCGCGTTTGTGCCACACTGAAATAGCGCCAGCCCACCTGCGAGAAATGTCTCAGCGATAGACTTCAATCATAATTCATTAAAGATACTTATTTTATAATCCCATGGGGAAAAAAACGGTTGTGTTATTTATTTCTCACTGATGGCCATTATCCACAAATGGCGAGAACAGCGGCGAACCTTCCCAGGAGCGGCCGGCCGACCAAAATGACCCAAAGAGCGCGGCGACGACTCATCCGAGAGGTCACAACAACATCCAAAGAACTGCAGGCCTCACTTGCCTCAGTTAAGGTCAATCATCGTGACTCCACCATAAGTAAGAGACTGGGCACAAATGGCCTGCATGGCAGACGAAAAGCACTGCTGAGCAAAAAGAAAATGAAGACTCGTCTCAATTTTGCCAGAAGCCATCTTGATTGTCTCCAAGACTTTTGGGAAAATACTCTGTGGTCTGACGAGACAATAGTTGAACTTTTTGGAGGGTGTGCGTCCCATGACATCTGGCGTGAAATTAATACCGCATTTCAGAAAAAGGACCTCATACATCAAGGAAAACATGGTGGTGGTAGTGTGATGGTCTGGGGCTGTTTTGCTCCTTCAGGACCCGAAAGACTTGCTGTGATAAATGGAACCAATAATTCTGCTGTCTACCCAAAAACATTTTGTGAGCTCAAGCTGAAACGATTGGATACAGAAAGTAGTTCGGAACTCAACAAGTGAGAGTAGGAAGAGTCCAAACCTGCTCTGTGTAACACAACACGAGGCTGCATGCGAACAGCGTCCACAAGTTGACGTCGTGGCTCGTCCTTCTCTTTCGTTCCAGAAAGTTCCTTCTCGTACTTTGCTGTCGTTCTTGCACAGATTTTGCACACGATCATCACAGGCGATCTCGAATTTGCGATGCGTTGCTGACAAACGCGTCTCTTTGTGAGCGGCTAGCGAGCTAAGCTAAGCTAACTAGGCCGAGAAGCTTCGACGTGCACCACCAAGACGAGTTTATCCGCACACGAAGATTGAAATGATGTTTTACTTCTTGAAAGTGGTGAAGGACGCACTGTGTCGAGGTTTCAATCCGTTCGCAACTCATTCGGGAAGAATTAATTAGTGGAGCAAATTCATTTGCTCGAACAAAAGTGCACGAAAGTCGATCTGGAGCGGAAGTTGCTGGCAATGACGGAAGCGCATGCGGAAACGCAGGAGGTTGGATTTGATAGTTTGCTGCGATCATTTCAAACTAAGTTTATGTATCAAATATACTGGATAAAACCGAGATAAAGAACATGCAGGTGGAATAAAGACGAAACTCGACCAATTCCAGTTGACTGGGAGGCCAGCCTCCACTCGTGAAGAAGTCAAGCCAGCCGCCCCTCATTTTGTTCATACGAGGCATTACGGTAATAAACCACCGACGAGCGGCGAAAGCCTCCTTCAAAATAAAAGCCTGACAATAATCGGGATGTCAATGCTTCAGATTTAAAATAATTACGTAAATATATACGCAACCAGGAATGTAACCAGCAAGTTTAATTCCAATCTTGAGATGCATGAATTTTTTTTAAATTCATATCTGCATACATGACTGCAAGTTTATCTTTTTTGAAAAAAATTATAAAAAATAAATGGTAAATGGACTGCACTGATATAGCGCTTTATCTAGACCATCACAGTGCCCAAAGCACTTTACTGACTCACAAACACACATTCATACACCAACGGGCAACTGCTGCCATGCAAGGTACTGCCAGGGCCACTGGGAGCAAATTAGGGTTCAGTGTCTTGCCCAAGGTCCCTTCGAGATGCACACAGTCGTAGCCAGGATTTGAACGAGTTACACTCTGTGTAGCTCGCTGTGGCTCTACCTACTGAGCCACAGCCGCTCCAAGATAATCCCATTGGTATCGCAACACTCGTCCAATTCTGGGGGACACTGCCAACGAGGTCCCACCCAAATGCCAGAATCAGAATCATCTTTATTTTGCCAAGTATGTCCAAAAAACACACAAGGAAATGTTCTCCAGTAGTTGGAGCCGCTCTTGTACGACAACAGACTAGACAAAGTGTTCTCTGTCAATTGACAGAGAACAGTTTTGAGACATAAAGACATTAAGAAAAACAGTCACTGAGCAATAAAAGGTTGCTAGTTATCTGGTAATGCCGGTCCAATTTTTTTTTGGTGACAATTGTGCAAAAAGATGCAGAGTCCTCTAGCACTTAGAGCAGTTCGAAAGACTAATATTGCAATAGTCCGGTGCAATGACCGTTGTGCAAAGGGCGCCGAGACTTCAAGCGAGTCGTGCGATAATCTGGGACAATGTTGATTGTGCAAATGTTGCAGATACTCCTCAGTCAGTGTGCAAATGGAGCAGATGTGACCCTGGCATGAGTGGCCAGTATTGGTCAACAGCAGATATGCAAATAGTGCAGCGCGGCGAGACAACTACAGTGAGTGCACGAGTAATGTATAATTGGCCCCACAGAAATGTGACAACAAACTCAAGAGAAAAAATTGGCAGCATGTTGTAATGGAATTGTAGATTAGGTGTTTAAGAAGTTGATCGCAAGAGGGAAGAAGCTGTTGGAATGTCTGCTAGTTCTAGTTTGCATTGATCGGTAGCGCCGACCTGAGGGAAAGAGCCGGAAGAGCCAGTGACCAGGATGTGGAGGGTCCGAGGTGATTCTGCACGTTCTTGTCTTAGTTCTGGCAGCGTGCAAGTCCTCAAGGGTGCGTAGGGAGGTACCGACAATCCTTTCAGCAGTTTTCATTGTCCATTGCAGTCGGAGTTTGTCCTTTTTTGTAGCAGCACCAAACCAGACTGTGATGGAAGAACACAGGACTGATTCGATGACCGCTGTGTCGAACTGCTTCAGCAGCTCCCGTGGCAGGCCGTGCTTTCTCAGAAGCCGCAGGAAGTACATCCTCTGCTGGGCCTTTTTGAGGACGGAGTTGATGTTGGTCGCCCACTTCAGGTTCTGAGAGACTGTGATTCCCAGGAACTGGAAGGTCTCGACGGTTGACACAAGGCAGCTGTGGCAAAGGATGCCTCCTGAAGTCCACGATCATCTCTACAGTCTTGAGCGTGTTCAGCTCCAGGTTGTGTCGACCGCACCGCAGCTCCAGCCGCTCCTCTTCCTGTCGATATGCAGACTCGTCACCGTCCTTGATGAGGCCGATGACAGTGATGAGGCCGATGACAGTGTCATCTGCAAACTTTAGGAGTTTGACAGTCAGGTGCGTTGAGGTGCAGTCGTTCGTGTAGAGAGAGAAGAGCAGCGGAGAGAGGACACAACCTTGGGGCGCCCCAGTGCTGATGCTACGTGTGGATGAGGTGGCTTCCCCCAGCTTGACCTGCTGTGTCCTGCCCGTCAGAAATCTGTAAATCCACTGGCAGATGGCAGGTGAGACGCTGAGCTGGAGAAGCTTGGAGGAAAGGAGTTCAGGGATGATGGTGTTCAACGCTGAGCTGAAGTCCACGAACAGGATCCTCACGTAGGTCCCTGCACTGTCGAGGTGTTCTAGGATGAAGTGCAGTCCCATGTTGACTGCATCATCCGCAGACCTGTTTGCTCGGTAGGCAAACTGCAGGGGGTCCAGCAGGGGGCCTGTGACGCTCTCGAGGCGGTCCAGCACGAAACGTTCAAAGGACTTCATGACCACAGATGTCAAGGAGACAGGCCTGTAGTCATTTAGACCCGAGATTGCAGGTTTCTTAGGGACTGGAATGATGGTGGAGCGTTTGAAACAGGATGGTACGTCGCACAGTTCCAGAGATTTATCGAATTGCTGTGTGAAGACTGGAGCGAGCTGGTCCGCGCAGACTTTGAGGCAGGATGGGGACACATGGTCTGGGCCTGCCGCTTTGTTTATCTTTTGTTGTTTGAAGATGCGTCTCACATCCTGTTCATGGATGGTTAACGTAGAAGTCGGTGGTGTGATTGTGGTCGGTGGTTCGGCCGGATGGGTGTGGGGTGTGAAAGTGTCCTTTTCAAATCTGCAGTAGAAGGTATTCAAGTCGTTGGCTAGTGTGCTATTGTCCTCAGCTTGGGGGGATGGTCGCTTGTAATTAGTCAGCGATTGGAATGCATGCCAGACTGATTTAGAGTCGTTAGCGCTTAACTGTTTTTTGTGAGCCACAACTGATCCAGTACAGAATTCTTTGGATGAACACTCACCTTTGTTTGGCAAAGTTGTCAGCCCTTGTTGTAAGATGCCCTTCCTGACACAACCCTCTGCATATATCCAGGATTGGGAACAGCCTTCAGTTTGCACTGGCTTGCATGAAAGAGGATCAAACCCAGGTCAATGCAAATAACAGTCAATGTTGAGCAACACATGACCAAATACGTTTCAGGATTAATGTTCCCTGACCGGGAATCGAACCCGGGCCACGGCGGTGAGAGCGCCGAATCCTAACCACTAGACCACCAGGGACTTCTGGTATAGTCAATAATTGTTAATCCGCCCCCCTGCCCCAACACCGGACGTGAACCAAAATGTGCAAAGATTGACAGATCTTTTCTTTGGATGGATGGATGGATTGCAAGCATCGTTGATTCTTGTTGTCTCTGTGATTATTTGATATGTGAACAAATGAGCGGGTTTACTTTGACATAAGAAAGCGTAAACCCTCAAAGTGGGTGTGTGTAGGTTTGTAATTTATGGCATTTTCTTACATGGATTGTCTTTGTGTATTAAGAACATAACTCTTGCTGTGATGATTACTGTTTTGTTGTGATTAGCAGCAGCATCAGGGGTTGAGGTCACGAGCAGAGGGGTTATTGAGGGACTGGGTGACCCCGTGGTGGCAGTGAAGAGGTGGTGCTGGTCTTGGAGAACAAGGAGGAGGAGGAAGATGTGGTGCTCTTATTGGGGGAGAAGGAAGAGAATGGAACAGGAAGCAGCAATAACCCGACCCGTAGAGATGCCGTGTGTAAGGCTGCCGTACTGGGGAGGCAATTGTATTACGCATACAGTGGAAACAGCAAAAAGGATGAAATCACGGTCACCGCTCATTGGTTCGTATTCGGGGCTTTGTTTCAAGGCAGGAGGAACAAAATGTGTTCTTCGGTTGTGTTCACCGGGAGCCTCGCCATCTAAATTCGTAGTCCCTGGGTGGATCGTATACAAACCAATCGGGTGTCGGAAACTGCCAACTTATAAAACTTCACTTCCAGAACAATTTGTCCCAATATGAATTTCTATATTTTAAAAATGTTGTCAAGAACATTATGAGGGACAGTTATTGAAGTCTATTATGTCATGGGATCAAAATGATTCTGCATAATGTTAAGTTGCAAACATAATCATGATTCTGTCTAATTGTGAATAAATTATGGCTTCAATTAATATTTTATATAATACAAAAATATGATAAAGTGGAGAGTGACATGAGTGTCGCATTTCATCACCACACAAGATGTGAGCATAAAAGCGGTTGAAATGGTAATCTGTATTAAATGTTAATTAATATTCGTATCAATACAGTAAAATGTTGAGATGATTCACTTGATCGACAGTTTAAAGCCTATTATGCCCTTCACATGAATTCACTGTCGTCCTGGCTCAGCATCCTGCAGGTTTTCCTTTCAGCCTTGCTGCAGCCAACAGTTTTAGACAGACAACTTTCGTGCCAGGTTCCAGCACCCCAATCCGTGATCGTAAAACGGTTAGTACTCTGCGTTGTGGCCGCAGCAACCCTGGTTCGAATCCAGGTCACAGCAGGAATGAAACCCTGCAATTGCTTTTTTTAGTGCTGCCGTTTGAATCGTTTACGTGGGACAGTGAAAATCCTCCAAAGGGGCTTGGAGAGGGCCCATACTTTTGTGGGGCTAGTGGCGCAATGGATAACGCATCTGACTACGGATCAGAAGATTCTAGGTTCAACTCCTGGCTAGCTCGTGTGCAGTTTTGCATGTGGTATTAAACCCAATTCAGAATGCTGTCTTTTTTACGTTCACCTTAAATGTCTGTGTTACGCTAACTCATGCAACACTGTCAACGCGGTCAGGTCTTTCCATGACAGTATCCAACATCATGGAAACCCCTCATGTTAAGAAATAAAAAAATCATCATATATCATATTATTTGTTGTGTTATAAATAACATAATAATACATAACACATAATAATATGTTGTGATCGTCGTATGAAATTGTCTGTAAGAAGGACAGCAGAGTACGAGGAGGAACTTTGTGAATCAAAAGAGGAGAAGGAGAATTTATGTGTCTTGTAGGCTGGTTGAGTCAACATTTGTTCATGCCAATTGAAATCAGTCTTCAGTCTGAAAATGTGATTGCAACGGTGGGAAATAACCAAGTACAGTAAACCCCCGCTATATCGCGGTTCACTTATCGCGGTCCGCCTCTATTTTTCAATGTCGCCCTTCACAATTTGGAGTACGACAGGCCTGTCGGGGGGCTGTGGGTAATAACGGGGCAGTTCAAACGAACCGTGTGGGCAGAACAGCCGGACGTTTGTGATGGTGGGGCAGCACCATCTCAATTGAGTTTTTATAAAATTGCAAATAAACACAAGGTGAGGTATAGGTGTCCTCCATTTAGCAAGAGAAGATCATTTCAATGAAGAGAGAATTTGGGAAATGAAGACAATACTTGAGGTGAAGAAAAGATCACGTCAGGCTCAATCAGGTTGTTTTTTGTCCCAGTTTTGCCCTGTCCCGACCGAGGACCTCAAACGCCAGACTGGATTATGTTTTAAAAGAATATCCTATGAGATTATGTCAAGAGGAAACAGAAGAACGTACACTGTTTTAATTGTACTTTATTTTTTTCCTCTTTGTTTTAAATGTTTGTTAGATTTTTTTTTCTTTGTTTTGAAATACTTATCGTCATGTAAAGCACATTTAGTTACCTTGTGTGTGAAATGCACTACATAAATACATTTGCTTTGCTTTAAATCTGAGATGTGTTCAGAGTGGATTCATTCAGAATATCGGGACCGATTAGGGTCGGAGCCCAAAAATATTTACGACTCTTAAAAAATCTCCACGTGTGGAAGCCAACGTCTCCCCCAGTCATGACGTCGTGAATTGTGAAGTGAATCAGAATGTAGCCAATCGAGAAGCGCTCTGACTCAGGAACAAGGAAACAACCGCAAATAAAAACAAACGTCTTACCCGATGTCATGGTTTTTCTGTATCAAGGTGGGTTACCCAGACAGCAAAAAGTATTTTCCAAAGCAAGTCCCTCATGGACGACATCGCCATTCTACAGATTTGTTTCCAGTCCCGTGGTGGAACACAATCCTTCTGTATGTTGTTGTGCATTTCAGATTATTGGAGCACACCACAGACAAAATGACAGAAATTGTTAAATGGCTGATTTTTTTGTTAATGCGTGGGGTCTGTAGCAGATGAAAACTCTTTTAAGATTGGAAAAATCCTGATGTGTGTCCCGGGCCTTAGGAAGTAGAATTGTGGATCGAGGTGTGTGTTGGAGGAAATTTCGGTGTGGAAGTATATCTGTGCCATCAGATTCTCAATTTGAATTCGAAATTTCTTTTTACACTCAATTTGAATTTTACTTTTAACATCAAAATATCCAATCCAAACATTTCAGCTTCAAATATTCAGCTGCTCCATTTCAGAAGCAAATCGTTGGCAGAAAAGGCTGTTAAAATGGCAAAAAAATATAATAATAATAATAATAATAATAATCATAAAACTTAATGCTATTTAATTCTGCACACGCGTGCAAACATAAAGGAACGTAAACAAAAAATTTCTACCCACAAATGAGGTATCAAAAGTTGCGTCTCGGCCACTCTTTAATCAGACCTTCTTTATTTTAAATTCATTACATTTTTAGTAAAAAATTCAACCAGTGTGACTGCGAAATAAATTCCTGCAAACTAGAACGTCCTGGTGAAATTTCCCAATTTTTTTTGTCAAGGTATCAGATAAAAATAACTATGGATATAATGAACAAACCAAAAAACATCATGGCAAATAATCATGACAAATGCATTTCCACTTTATTTGAACAAAGTGCACATGACATGGTTTCAGGTTTGATGAATAGTCGGTTTACCTGCGACTTCTGATTTTCACGGTATAACAGATTATGATGTTGGACTGGACCCAAAAGGAAACGTAAGCGGAGGAAGTAGATGAGAATGGTTTATTAATTAATCGCTCAGCGGGTAGGACATCCGAGGGGCGATGGTGGTCCATTGGAACAGGGAAGGTGTAGGAAGTGGAACCATGGGCAGGTGGAAGAACTTGGCGGCATGGCTGGAGACGCAGAAGGAGCATTGGAGATGGAGAAGAACACAAGGGGGGGAAGTACGATGGCAGGTAGTTGAGTAACTTACGAGGAGGAGTCATGAAAGTTGGTCTGTGTACCACGGATGAACGTCAATACTCTGGTGCTGGCTTCCTGGATCTGGCAGGCTTAAATGCAGGCAGTGTAAAGTGCTGATTGGGAACAGGTGGACGGATGAGGTGCTGATTGTAGGGGAGAGAGAGAGGGAGGGAAAGGCGAGGCAAAAAGCGCCACCCGAGTTCCAAAAAAGGAACTGCAGGGACAGACCATGACACTGATATCTTTTTCGACATAAAAATAATTACAAATCTTTTAGTAGTTGAACACAAAACATGGAATGCTCAAATGTTCTAATTAATATGTGACTCATAGTCACAATGTAATGCAGCCCTATGGGTGGCACAAGTCAGTGCAAACTGTAGGCCGGTCCCAAGCCCGGATAAATGCAGAGGGTTGCGTCAGGAAGGGCATCCGGCTTAAAACCTTGCCAAACAAATATGAGCGTTCATCCAAAGAATTCCATACCGGATCGGTCGTGGCCCGGGTTAACAACGTCCGCCACCGGCGCCGTCAACCTGCGGGGCGCCGTTGGAAATTCAGCTACTGTGGGTCGAAGTCAAAGAAGAAGAGGAGGTGGAAGGCGGGTTCTTCGGCAGAAAGAGAAGAGGAAAACACAGAGCCTAGAACTGAATGTGGGGACTTTGAATGTTGGGACTATGACAGGAAAATCTCGGGAGTTGGTTGACATGATGATGAGGAGAAAGGTTGATATATTGTGTGTCCAGGAGACCAGGTGGAAAGGCAGTAAGGCTAGAAGTTTAGGGGCAGGGTTTAAATTATTTTACCATGGTGTCGATGGGAAGAGAAATGGAGTCGGGGTTATTTTAAAAGAAGAGTTGGCTAAGAATGTCTTGGAGGTGAAAAGAGTATCAGATCGAGTGATGAGGCTGAAATTTGAAATTGAGGGTGTTATGTGTAATGTGATTAGTGGCTATGCCCCACAGGTAGGATGTGACCTAGAGGTGAAAGAGAAATTCTGGAAGGAGCTAGATGATGTAGTTCTTAGCATCCCAGTCAGAGAGAGAGTCGTAATTGGTGCAGATTGTAATGGACATGTTGGTGAAGGTAATAGGGGTGATGAAGAAGTGATGGGTAAATACGGCATCCAGGAAAGGAACTTGGAGGGACAGATGGTGGTAGACTTTGCAACAAGGATGCAAATGGCTGTAGTGAACACTTTTTTCCAGAAGAGGCACGAACATAGGGTGACCTATAAGAGCGGAGGTAGAAGCACACAGGTGGATTACATCTTGTGCAGACGATGTAATCTGAAGGAGGTTACCAACTGTAAGGTAGTGGTAGGGGAGAGTGTGGCTAGACAGCATAGGATGGTGGTGTGTAAGATGACTCTGGTGGTGGGGAGGAAAATTAGGAAGACAAAGGCAGAGAAGAGAACCATGTGGTGGAAGCTGAGACAGGACGAGTGTTGTGCAGCTTTTCGGGAAGAGGTGATACAGGCTCTCGGTGGACGGCAGGAGCTTCCAGAAGACTGGACCACTGCAGCCAAGGTGATCAGAGAAGCAGGCAGGAGAGTACTTGGTGTATCTTCTGGCAGGAAAGGAGAGAAGGAGACTTGGTGGTGGAACCTCACAGTACAGGAAATCATACAAGGAAAGAGGTTAGCTAAGAAGAAGTGGGACACTGAGAGGACCGAGGAGAGGCGAAAGGAATACATTGAGATGCGACACAGGGCAAAGGTAGAGGTGGCAAAGGCAAAACAAGAGGCATATGATGACATGTATGGCAGGTTGGACACTAAAGAAGGAGAAAAGGATCTATACAGGCTGGCCAGACAGAGGGACAGAGATGGGAAGGATGTGCAGCAGGTTAGGGTGATTAAGGATAGAGATGGAAATATGTTGACTGGTGCCAGCAGTGTGCTTGCTAGATGGAAAGAATACTTCGAGGAGTTGATGAATGAGGAAAATGATAGAGAAGGGAGAGTAGAAGAGGTAAGTGTGGTGGACCAGGAAGTGGCAATGATTAGTAAGGGGGAAGTTAGAAAGGCATTAAAGAGGATGAAAAATGGAAAGGCAGTTGGTCCTGATGACATTCCTGTGGAGGTATGGAAGCATCTAGGAGAGGTGGCTGTGAAGTTTTTGACCAGCTTGTTCAATAGAATTCTAGTGCGTGAGAAGATGCCTGAGGAATGGAGGAAAAGTGTACTGGTGCCCATTTTTAAGAACAAAGGTGATGTGCAGAGCTGTGGCAACTATAGAGGAATAAAGTTGATGAGCCACACAATGAAGTTATGGGAAAGAGTAGTGGAGGATAGACTCAGGACAGAAGTGAGTATTTGCGAGCAACAGTAAGGTTTCATGCCTAGAAAGAGTACCACAGATGCATTATTTGCCTTGAGGATGTTGATGGAAAAGTACAGAGAAGGTCAGAAGGAGCTACATTGTGTCTTTGTAGATCTAGAGAAAGCCTATGACAGAGTACCCAGAGAAGAACTGTGGTACTGCATGCGGAAGTCTGGAGTGGCAGAGAAGTATGTTAAAATAATACAGGACATGTACGAGGGCAGCAGAACAGCGGTGAGGTGTGCTGTAGGTGTGACAGAAGAATTTAAGGTGGACGTGGGACTGCATCAGGGATCAGCCCTGAGCCCCTTCCTTTTTGCAGTGGTGATGGATAGGCTGACAGATGAGGTTAGACTGGAATCCCCGTGGACCATGATGTTTGCAGATGACATTGTGATCTGCAGTGAAAGCAGGGAGCATCTGGAGGAACAGTTAGAGAGATGGAGGCATGCACTGGAAAGAAGAGGAATGAAGATTAGCCGAAGTAAAACAGAATATATGTGCATGAATGAGAGGGCTGGTGGGGGAAGAATGAGGCTACAGGGAGAAGCGATAGCAAGGGTGGAGGACTTTAAATACTTGGGGTCAACCGTCCAGAGCAATGGTGAGTGTGGTCAGGAAGTGAAGAAACGGGTCAAAGCAGGTTGGAACGGGTGGAGGAAGGTGTCAGGTGTGTTATGTGACAGAAGAGTCTCTGCTAGGATGAAGGGCAAAGTTTATAAAACAGTAGTGAGGCCAGCCATGATGTACGGATTAGAGACAGTGGCACTGAAGAGACAACAGGAAGCAGAGCTGGAGGTGGCGGAAATGAAGATGTTGAGGTTCGCTCTTGGAGTGACCAGGTTGGATAAAATTAGAAATGAGCTCATCAGAGGGACAGCCAAGGTTCGATGTTTTGGAGACAAAGTTAGAGAGCGCAGACTTCAATGGTTTGGACACGTCCAGAGGAGAAATAGTGAGTATATTGGAAGAAGGATGATGAGGATGGAGCTGCCAGGCAAGAGAGCTCGAGGAAGACCAAAGAGAAGGTTGATGGATGTCGTGAGGGAAGACATGATGGCAGTTGGTGTTCGAGAGGAGGATGCAGGAGATAGGCTTACATGGAAAAGGATGACGCGCTGTGGCGACCCCTAACGGGACAAGCCGAAAGGAAAAGAAGAAGAAGTCACAATGTGTGATGTAGAGGTTACCGAGCTCTGAGTACCTTGTGATGTCCAAGTTCCCATCTATCCAGGGTGAGACACTTCCCAGTCTGCCTCCTCGATGTTTTTTTGACTACTTTGGTCTTTGTCTCTTAGTAAAGTGATCGGCGATAGCGTTTTGCTGAAGTACAGTATGTGATGGAAATTTGTACCGTGGTTCAAATGTGCTGACCAACCTTTTAGCTCTCCATGGTGCGATCATGAAGAAAGTTTTTGGGTGTTTTTTCTGTTTATTTTTGTTGATCTGTTGTTGACCAATACTGGCCACTCATGCCAGAGTTGCATCTGCACCACTTGGACACTGACTGGGGAGTATCTGCAACATTTGCACAATCGACATTGTCCCAGATTATCGCACTACTTGTCACTTTAAACTGCATACACTCCTTGAAGTCTCGGCGCCCTTTGCACAATGGTCATTGCTATATGAGTCATTCAAACTGCTCTAATTGCTGGAGGACTCGGCAACTTTTTGCACAATTGTTAAAAAAAATTAAATGAAAAAAAATCATAATTGTACCTGCATTACCAGATTACTCGCAACCTTTTATGACTCAGTGATTGTTTTCCTCAATGTCTTTATGTCTCAAAAGTATTCTGTCAATTGACTGTCTGTTGTCGTACAAGAGCGGCTCCAACGACACGAGACAAATTCCTTGTGTGTTTTTGACACACTTGGCAAAATAAAGATGATTCGGATTCTGATTTTACATTGTGGGGAAGGGGTGGATTCTTGAATATTTTTTTGCAACTTTAATTGCCTGTTTTTAAATTTGTTTTGATAGATATTTAAATTGAGATTACATTTCCTCATATTTTGTCGAGGTTATTTGTTTGCATTTGTTTTTTTGTTTGGTTTATGCGGGGACATTGTTTCAGTTCCACACTCAATCTGTTCCCAAGTCCCACTACATTATTAGACATGCAGAATTTTTTTTCATTGTGCTTAAAGTCAGTCAAGTAAAGCGTTACCTTGACGTACCAGTGCCCCAGCTGAGCAATTTTCCACTTGTCGCTTGGGCCATTTTTTGCTTTGCGTTGCCATCTTTTTGGTTTTGGAGGGTTTTGAAAGGATGAAAGGCATTTCAGTTCTTTTCAATGGGGAAAATTAATTTGACATACAAGACAATTGAGTGACTCTCACTGTTTAAAGAATTGTATTTTATGAAGGATCCCATTTACACTTTTCAACCTTTTCACCAAAAGTCAAAACTCGAATCACGATCGATTTCTCTCAATCATTTGCTTATTTTTAAACATTAGACAAAAGTAT
>NW_026904459.1:0-22327 GCF_024500275.1 Phycodurus eques | reverse complement strand
TACTCGTTACAGGCATTGGTTTGTATCCCAAAGCTTTGGTTGGTGTTTTACACACATTTGCTGTTTTTATTGCTGAAAAATGCTTCCAGGCGCCTGCTGAACACATTTTATATTTTGACTCATAACTTCAAAAAGGATGCTTTCCAAGTAAATTCTATTGCATTTTATAGTAAAGCTCTCCCCTTTATACTAGTTACAGGCAGTGGTTTGAATCCCAAAGCTTTGGTTGGAGTTTTACACACATTTGCAGTTTGTATTGCTTAAAAACGCTTCCCAGCGCCTGCTGTCCACCTTTTTTTATTGTAACTCATAACTTCACAAAGGATGCTTTCCCAGTAAATTATCTTGCTTTTTAGAGTAGAACTCTCCCCTTTATACTAGTTACAGGCAGTGGTTTGAAACACAATGCTGTGGTTGGAGTTTTACACACATTTGCTGTTTTTATTGCTGAAAAATGCTTCCAGGCGCCTGCTGAACACATTTTTTATTTTGACTCATAACTTCACAAAGGATGCTTTCCAAGTAAATTCTATTGCATTTTAGAGTAAAACTCTCCCCTTTATGCTAGTTACAGGCAGTGGTTTGAATCCCAAAGCTTTGGTTGGAGTTTTACACACATTTGCTGTTTTTATTGCTTAAAAATGCTTCCCAGCCCTTGCTGTACACTTTTTTTATTGTAACTCATAACTTCACAAAGGATGCTTTCCCAGTAAATTCTCTTGCTTTTTATCGTAAAAATCTCCCCTTTATACTCGTTACAGGCATTGGTTTGAATCCCAAAGCTTTGGTTGGAGTTTTACACACATTTGCTGTTTTTATTGCTTAAAAATGCTTCCCAGCCCTTGCTGTACACTTTTTTTATTGTAACTCATAACTTCACAAAGGATGCTTTCCAAGTAAATTATCTTGCATTTTAGAGGAAAACTCTCCCATTTATACTAGTTACAGGCAGTGGTTTGAATCACAAAGCTTTGGTTGGAGTTTTACACACATTTGCTGTTTTTATTGCTTAAGAATTCTTCCAGGCGCCTGCTGTACACATTTTTTATTTTGACTCGTAACTTCACAAGGGATGCTTTCCAAGTAAATTCTCTTGCATTTTAGAGTAAAACTCTCCCCTTTATACTAGTTACAGGCAGTGGTTTGAATCCCAAAGGTTTGGTTGGAGTTTTACACACATTTGGAGATTTTATTGCTTAAAAATGCTTCCCAGCGCCTGCTGTACACTTTTTTTTATTTTGAATCATTGCTTCACAAAGGATGCTTTCCCAGTAAATTCTCTTGCTTTTTAAAGTAAAACTCTCCCCTTTATACAAGTTATAGGCAGTGGTTTGAATCCCAAAGCTTTGGTTGGAGTTTTACACACATTTGCAGTTTTTATTGCTAAAAAATGCTTCCCAGCTCCCTCTGCTGGACACTTTTTTATTGTAACTCATAACTTAACAAAGGATGCTTTCCCAGTAAATTCTCTCGCTTTTTTGACTAAAACTCTCCCCTTTATACGAGTTACAGGCAGTGGTTTGATTCCCAAAGCTTTGGTTGTAGTTTTACACACATTTGCTGTTTTTATTCCTTAAAAATGCTTCCCAGCGCCTGCTGGACACTTTTTTTATTTTGACTCATAACTTCACAAAGGTTGCTTCCCAAGTAAATTCTCTTGCATTTTAGAGGAAAACTCTCCCCTTTATACAAGTTATAGGCAGTGGTTTGAATCCCAAAGCTTTGGTTGGAGTTTTACACACATTTGCAGTTTTTTATTGCTTAAAAAATGCTTCCCAGCTCCCTCTGCTGACACTTTTTTATTGTAACTCATAACTTAACAAAGGAAGCTTTCCAAGTAAATTCTCTTGCATTTTAGAATAAAACTCTCCTCTTTATACGAGTTACGGGCAGTGGTTTGAATCCCAAAGCTTTGGTTGGAGTTTTACACACATTTGCTGTTTTTATTGCTTAAAAATGCTTCCCAGCTCCCTCTGCTGAACACTTTTTTTATTGTAACTCATAACTTAACAAAGGATGCTTTCCCAGTAAATTATCTTGCTTTTTAGAGTATAATTATCCCCTTTATACTAGTCACAGGCAATGGTTTGAATCCCAAAGCTTTGTTTAGAGTTTTACACACATTTGCAGTTTTTATTGCTTAAAAGTGGTTCCCAGCTCCCTCTGCTGAACACTTTTTTTTATTGTAACTCATAACTTCACAAAGGATGCTTTCCCAGTAAATTCTCTTGCTTTTTAGAGTAAAACTCTCCCCTTTATTCGAGTTACAGGCAGTGGTTTGAATCCCAAAGCTTTGGTTGGAGTTTTACACATATTTGCTGTTTTTATTGCTTAAAAATGCTTCCCAGCGCCTGCTGTACACTTTTTTTATTTTGACTCATAACTTCACAAAGGTTGCATTCCAAGTAAATTCTCTTGCATTTTAGAGGAAAACTCTCCCCTTTATACAAGTTATAGGCAGTGGTTTGAATCCCAAAGCTTTGGTTGGAAATTTACATACATTTGCTGTTTTTATTGCTTAAAAATGTTTCCCAGCTCCCTCTGCAGTACACTTTTTTTATTGTAACTCATAACTTCACAAAGGATGCTTTCCCAGTAAAGTCTCTTGCTTTTTAGAGGAGAACTCTCCCCCTTATACTAATTACAGGCCATGGTTTGAATCCCAAAACTTTGGTTGGAGTTTTACACACAGTTGCAATTTTTATTACTTAAAAATGCTTCCCAGCGCCTGCTGAACACATTTTTTATTTTGACTCATAACTTCACAAAGGATGCTTTCCAAGTAAATTCTCTTGCATTTTAGAGTAAAACTCTCCCCTTTATACTAGTTACAGGCAGTGGTTTGAATCACAAAGCTTTGGTTGGAGTTTTACAGACATTTGCTGTTTTTATTGCTTAAAAATGCTTCCCAGCCCTTGCTGTACACTTTTTTTATTTTGACTCATAACTTCACAAAGGATGCTTTCCAAGTCAATTATCGTGCATTTTAGAGGAAAACTCTCCCCTTTATACTACTTACAGGCAGTGGTTTGAATAACAAGGCTTTGGTTGGAGTTTTGCACACATTTGCTGTTTTTATTGCTTAAAAATGCTTCCAGGCGCCTGCTGTACACATTTTTTATTTTGACTCGTAACTTCACAAAGGATGCTTTCCAAGTAAATTCTCTTGCATTTGAGAGTAAAACTCTCCCCTTTATACTAGTTACAGGCAGTGGTTTGAATCCCAAAGCTTTGGTTGGAGTTTTACACACATTTGCATGTTTTTATTGCTTAAAAATGCTTCCCAGCCCCTGCTGTACACTTTTTTTATTTTGACTCATAACTTCACAAATGATGCTTTCCAAGTAAATTCTCTTCCATTTTAGAGGAAAACTCTCCCCTTTATACTAGTTACAGGCAGTGGTTTGAATCCCAAAGGTTTGGTTGGAGTTTTACACACATTTGGAGATTTTATTGCTTAAAAATGCTTCCCAGCTTCTGCTGTACACTTTTTTTATTTTGACTCATTGCTTCACAAAGGATGCTTTCCCAGTAAAGTCTCTTGCTTTTTAGAGTAGAACTCTCCCCTTTTTTCTAGTTACACGCAGTGGTTTGAATACCAAAGCGTTGGTTGGAGTTTTACACACATTTGCTGTTTTTATTGCTAAAAAATGCTTCCCAGCTCCCTCTGCTGTACACTTTTTTTGTTGTAACTCATAACTTCACAAAGGATGCTTTCCCAGTAAATTCTCTTGCTTTTTAGAGTAGAACTCTCCCCTTTATACTAGTTACAGGCAGTGGTTTGAAACACAATGCTGTGGTTGGAGTTTTACACACATTTGCTGTTTTTATTGCTTAAAAATGCTTCACAGCACCCGCTGTACACATTTTGTATTTTGACTCATAACTTCACAAAGTATGCTTTCCAAGTAAATTCTCTTGCATTTTAGAGGAAAACTCTCCTCTTTATACTAGTTACAGGCAGTGGTTTGAATCCCAAAGCTTTGGTTGGAGTTTTACAAACAATTGCAGTTTTTATTGCTTAAAAATGCTTCCCAGCTCCCTCTGCTGTACACTTATTTTATTTGTACTCATAACTTCACAAAGGATGCTTTCCAAGTAAATTCTCGTGCATTTTAGGAGTAAAACTTTCCCCTTTATCCTAGTTACAGGCAGTGGTTTGAATCCCAAAGCTTTGGTTGGAGTTTTACACACATTTGCAGTTTTTATTGCTTAAAAAATGCTTCCCAGCTCACTCTGCTGTACACCTTTTTTTATTGTAACTCATTAACTTCACAAAGGAATGCTTTCCAAGTAAATTCTCTTGCATTTTAATAGTAAGACTTTCCCCTTTATACTAGTTACAGGCAGTGGTTTGAATCCCAAAGCTTTGGTTGTAGTTTTACACACATTTGCTGTTTTTATTGCTTAAAAATGCTTCCCAGCTCCCTCTGCTGTCCACTTTTTTTTATTGTAACTCATAACTTCACAAAGTATGCTTTCCCAGAAAATTCTCTTGCTTTTTAGAGTATAATTATCCCCTTTATACTAGTCACAGGCAATGGTTTTAAATCCCAAAGCTTTGGTTGGAGTTTTACACACATTTGCAGTTTTTATTGCTTAAAAATGCTTCCCAGCTACCTCTGCTGTACACCTTTTTATTGTAACTCAATACTTCACAAAGGATGCTTTCCCAGTAAATTATCTTGCTTTTTAGAGGAAAACTCTCCCCTTTATACAAGTTATAGGCAGTGGTTTGAATCCCAAAGCTTTGGTTGGAGTTTTACACACATTTGCAGTTTTTATTGCTAAAAAATGCTTCCCAGCTCCCTCTGCTGGACACTTTTTTATTGTAACTCATAACTTAACAAAGGATGCTTTCCAAGTAAATTCTATTGCATTTTATTGTAAAACTCTCCCCTTTATACCAGTTACAGGCAGTGGTTTGAATCGCAAAGCTTTGGTTGGAGTTGTACAGACATTTGCTGTTTTTATTGCTTAAAAATGCTTCCCAGCCCTTGCTGTACACTTTATTTTGACTCATAACTTCACAAAGGATGCTTTCCAAGTAAATTATCTTGCATTTTAGAGGAAAACTCTCCCCTTTATACTAGTTACAGGCAGTGCTTTGAATCACAAAGCTTTGGTTGGAGTTCTACACACATTTGCTGTTTTTATTGCTTAAAAATGCTTCCAGGCGCCTGCTGTACACATTTTTAATTTTGACTCGTAAATTCACAAAGGATGCTTTCCAAGTAAATTCTCTTGCATTTTAGAGTAAAACTCTCCCCTTTATACTAGTTACAGGCAGTGGTTTGAATCCCAAAGCTTTGGTTGGAGTTTTCCACACATTTGCAGTTTTTTTTGCTTAAAAATTCTTCCCAGCGCCTGCTGTACACTTTTTTTAATTTTCACTCATGACTTAACAAAGAATGCTTTCCCAGTAAAGTCTCTTGCTTTTTAGAGTAGAACTCTCCCCTTTATACGAGTTACAGGCAGTGGTTTGAATCACAAAGCTTTGGTTGGAATTTTACACACATTTGCTGTTTTTATTGCTTAAAAATGCTTCCCAGCTCCCTCTGCTGAACACTTTTTTTATTGTAACTCATAACTTAACAAAGGATGCTTTCCCAGTAAATTATCTTGCTTTTTAGAGTATAATTATCCCCTTTATACTAGTCACAGGCAATGGTTTGAATCCCAAAGCTTTGTTTGGAGTTTTACACACATTTGCAGTTTTTATTGCTTAAAAGTGCTTCCCAGCTCCCTCTGCTGAACACTTTTTTTATTGTAACTCATACCTTCACAAAGGATGCTTTCCCAGTAAATTCTCTTGCTTTTAGAGTAAAACTCTCCCCTTTATTCGAGTTACAGGCAGTGGTTTGAATCCCAAAGCTTTGGTTGGAGTTTTACACATATTTGCTGTTTTTATTGCTTAAAAATGCTTCCCAGCACCTGCTGTACACTTTTTTTATTTTGACTCATAACTTCACAAAGGTTGCATTCCAAGTAAATTCTCTTGCATTTTAGAGGAAAACTCTCCCCTTTATACAAGTTATAGGCAGTGGTTTGAATCCCAAAGCTTTGGTTGGAAATTTACATACATTTGCTGTTTTTATTGCTTAAAAATGTTTCCCAGCTCCCTCTGCAGTACACTTTTTTTATTGTAACTCATAACTTCACAAAGGATGCTTTCCCAGTAAAGTCTCTTGCTTTTTAGAGGAGAACTCTCCCCCTTATACTAATTACAGGCCATGGTTTGAATCCCAAAGCTTTGGTTGGAGTTTTACAAACAGTTGCAATTTTTATTGCTTAAAAATGCTTCCCAGCGCCTGCTGTACACTTTTTTTATTTTGACTCATAACTTCACAAAGATGCTTTCCAACTAAATTCTCTTGCATTTTAGAGTAAAACTCTCCCCTTTATACGAGTTACAGGCAGTTGTTTGAATCCCAAAGCGTTGGTTGGAGTTTTACACACATTTGCAGTTTTTATGGCTTAAAAATGCTTCCCAGCGCATGCTGTACAGTTTTTATATTTTCACTCATAACTTCACAAAGGATGCTTTCCCAGTAAATTCTCTCGCTTTTTGAGTAAAACTCTCCCCTTTATACGAGTTACAGGCAGTGGTTTGAATCCCAAAGCTTTGGTTGTACCTGTACACACATTTGCTGTTTTTATTGCTTAAAAATGCTTCCCAGCTCCCTCTGCTGTACACTTTTTTTATTGTAACTCATAACTTCACAAAGGATGCTTTCCCAGTAAATTCTCTTGCTTTTTAGAGTAGAACTCTCCCCTTTATACCAGTAATAGGCAGTGGTTTGAAACACAATGCTGTGGTTGGAGTTTTACACACATTTGCTGTTTTTATTGCTTAAAAATGCTTCACAGCGCCCGCTGTACACATTTTGTATTTTGACTCATAACTTCACAAAGTATGCTTTCCAAGTAAATTCTCTTGCATTTTAGAGTAAAACTCCCCCCTCTATACTAGTTACATGCAGTGGTTTGAATCCCAAAGCTTTGGTTGGAGTTTTCCACACATTTGCAGTTTTTATTGCTTAAAAACGCTTCCCAGCGCCTGCTGTCCACCTTTTTTTATTGTAACTCATAACTTCACAAAGGATGCTTTCCCAGTAAATTCTCTTGCTTTTTATAGTAAAAATCTCCCCTTTATACTCGTTACAGGCATTGGTATGAATCCCAAAGCTTTGGTTGGTGTTTTACACACATTTGCTGTTTTTATTGCTTAAAAATGCTTCCAGTCGCCTGCTGAACACATTTTTTATTTTGACTCATAACTTCACAAATGATGCTTTCCAAGTAAATTCTCTTGCATTTTAGAGTAAAACTCTCCCCTTTATACTAGTTACAGGCAGTGGTTTGAATCCCAAAGCTTTGGTTGGAGTTTTACAGACATTTGCTGTTTTTATTGCTTAAAAATGCTTCCCAGCCCTTGCTGTACACTTTTTTAATTTTGACTCATAACTTCACAAAGGATGCTTTCCAAGTCAATTATCTTGCATTTTAGAGGAAAACTCTCCCCTTTATACTAGTTACAGGCAGTGGTTTGAATAACAAGGCTTTGGTTGGAGTTTTACACACATTTGCTGTTTTTATTGGTTAAAAATGCTTCCAGGCGCCTGCTGTACACATTTTTTATTTTGACTCGTAACTTCACAAAGGATGCTTTCCAAGTCAATTATCTTGCATTTTAGAGGAAAACTCTCCCCTTTATACTAGTTACAGGCAGTGGTTTGAATCCCAAAGGTTTGGTCGGAGTTTTACACACATTTGGAGATTTTATTGCTTAAAAATGCTTCCCAGCGCCTGCTGTACACTTTTTTTATTTTGACTCATTAGCTTCACAAAGGATGCTTTCCCAGTAAAGTCTCTTGCTTTTTAGAGTAGAACTCTCCCCTTTTTTCTAGTTACACGGCAGTGGTTTGAATCCCAAAGCGTTGGTTGGAGTTTTACACACATTTGCTGTTTTTATTGCTAAAAAATGCTTCCCAGCTCCCTCTGCTGTACACTTTTTTTAGTTGTAACTCATAACTTCACAAAGGATGCTTTCCCAGTAAATTCTCTTGCTTTTTAGAGTTAAACTCTCCCCTTTATACTATTTACAGGCAGTGGTTTGAATCCCAAAGCTTTGGTTGGAACTCTACACACATTTGCTGTTTTTATTGCTTAAAAATGCTTCCAGTCGCCTGCTGAACACATTTTTTATTTTGACTCATAACTTCACAAAGGATGCTTTCCAAGTAAATTCTCTTGCATTTTAGAGTAAAACTCTCCCCTTTATACTAGTTACAGGCAGTGGTTTGAATCACAAAGCTTTGGTTGGAGTTTTACAGACATTTGCTGTTTTTATTGCTTAAAAATGCTTCCCAGCCCTTGCTGTACACTTTTTTTATTTTGACTCATAACTTCACAAAGGATGCTTTCCAAGTCAATTATCGTGCATTTTAGAGGAAAACTCTCCCCTTTATACTACTTACAGGCAGTGGTTTGAATAACAAGGCTTTGGTTGGAGTTTTGCACACATTTGCTGTTTTTATTGCTTAAAAATGCTTCCAGGCGCCTGCTGTACACATTTTTTATTTTGACTCGTAACTTCACAAAGGATGCTTTCCAAGTAAATTCTCTTGCATTTGAGAGTAAAACTCTCCCCTTTATACTAGTTACAGGCAGTGGTTTGAATCCCAAAGGTTTGGTTGGAGTTTTACACACATTTGGAGATTTTATGGCTTAAAAATGCTTCCCAGCGCATGCTGTACAGTTTTTATATTTTCACTCATAACTTCACAAAGGATGCTTTCCCAGTAAATTCTCTCGCTTTTTGAGTAAAACTCTCCCCTTTATACGAGTTACAGGCAGTGGTTTGAATCCCAAAGCTTTGGTTGTACCTGTACACACATTTGCTGTTTTTATTGCTTAAAAATGCTTCCCAGCTCCCTCTGCTGTACACTTTTTTTATTGTAACTCATAACTTCACAAAGGATGCTTTCCCAGTAAATTCTCTTGCTTTTTAGAGTAGAACTCTCCCCTTTATACCAGTAATAGGCAGTGGTTTGAAACACAATGCTGTGGTTGGAGTTTTACACACATTTGCTGTTTTTATTGCTTAAAAATGCTTCACAGCGCCCGCTGTACACATTTTGTATTTTGACTCATAACTTCACAAAGTATGCTTTCCAAGTAAATTCTCTTGCATTTTAGAGTAAAACTCCCCCCTCTATACTAGTTACATGCAGTGGTTTGAATCCCAAAGCTTTGGTTGGAGTTTTCCACACATTTGCAGTTTTTATTGCTTAAAAACGCTTCCCAGCGCCTGCTGTCCACCTTTTTTTATTGTAACTCATAACTTCACAAAGGATGCTTTCCCAGTAAATTCTCTTGCTTTTTATAGTAAAAATCTCCCCTTTATACTCGTTACAGGCATTGGTATGAATCCCAAAGCTTTGGTTGGTGTTTTACACACATTTGCTGTTTTTATTGCTTAAAAATGCTTCCAGTCGCCTGCTGAACACATTTTTTATTTTGACTCATAACTTCACAAATGATGCTTTCCAAGTAAATTCTCTTGCATTTTAGAGTAAAACTCTCCCCTTTATACTAGTTACAGGCAGTGGTTTGAATCCCAAAGCTTTGGTTGGAGTTTTACAGACATTTGCTGTTTTTATTGCTTAAAAATGCTTCCCAGCCCTTGCTGTACACTTTTTTAATTTTGACTCATAACTTCACAAAGGATGCTTTCCAAGTCAATTATCTTGCATTTTAGAGGAAAACTCTCCCCTTTATACTAGTTACAGGCAGTGGTTTGAATAACAAGGCTTTGGTTGGAGTTTTACACACATTTGCTGTTTTTATTGGTTAAAAATGCTTCCAGGCGCCTGCTGTACACATTTTTTATTTTGACTCGTAACTTCACAAAGGATGCTTTCCAAGTCAATTATCTTGCATTTTAGAGGAAAACTCTCCCCTTTATACTAGTTACAGGCAGTGGTTTGAATCCCAAAGGTTTGGTCGGAGTTTTACACACATTTGGAGATTTTATTGCTTAAAAATGCTTCCCAGCGCCTGCTGTACACTTTTTTTATTTTGACTCATTGCTTCACAAAGGATGCTTTCCCAGTAAAGTCTCTTGCTTTTTAGAGTAGAACTCTCCCCTTTTTTCTAGTTACACGCAGTGGTTTGAATCCCAAAGCGTTGGTTGGAGTTTTACACACATTTGCTGTTTTTATTGCTAAAAAATGCTTCCCAGCTCCCTCTGCTGTACACTTTTTTTGTTGTAACTCATAACTTCACAAAGGATGCTTTCCCAGTAAATTCTCTTGCTTTTTAGAGTTAAACTCTCCCCTTTATACTATTTACAGGCAGTGGTTTGAATCCCAAAGCTTTGGTTGGAACTCTACACACATTTGCTGTTTTTATTGCTTAAAAATGCTTCCAGTCGCCTGCTGAACACATTTTTTATTTTGACTCATAACTTCACAAAGGATGCTTTCCAAGTAAATTCTCTTGCATTTTAGAGTAAAACTCTCCCCTTTATACTAGTTACAGGCAGTGGTTTGAATCACAAAGCTTTGGTTGGAGTTTTACAGACATTTGCTGTTTTTATTGCTTAAAAATGCTTCCCAGCCCTTGCTGTACACTTTTTTTATTTTGACTCATAACTTCACAAAGGATGCTTTCCAAGTCAATTATCGTGCATTTTAGAGGAAAACTCTCCCCTTTATACTACTTACAGGCAGTGGTTTGAATAACAAGGCTTTGGTTGGAGTTTTGCACACATTTGCTGTTTTTATTGCTTAAAAATGCTTCCAGGCGCCTGCTGTACACATTTTTTATTTTGACTCGTAACTTCACAAAGGATGCTTTCCAAGTAAATTCTCTTGCATTTGAGAGTAAAACTCTCCCCTTTATACTAGTTACAGGCAGTGGTTTGAATCCCAAAGGTTTGGTTGGAGTTTTACACACATTTGGAGATTTTATTGCTTAAAAATGCTTCCCAGCTTCTGCTGTACACTTTTTTTATTTTGACTCATTGCTTCACAAAGGATGCTTTCCCAGTAAAGTCTCTTGCTTTTTAGAGTAGAACGCTCCCCTTTATACAAGTTACAGGCAGTGGTTTGAATCCCAAAGCTTTGGTTGGAGTTTTACACACATTTGCTGTTTTTATTGCTAAAAAATGCTTCCCAGCTCCCTCTGCTGTACACTTTTTTTGTTGTAACTCATAACTTCACAAAGGATGCTTTCCCAGTAAATTCTCTTGCTTTTTAGAGTTAAACTCTCCCCTTTATACTATTTACAGGCAGTGGTTTGAATCCCAAAGCTTTGGTTGGAACTCTACACACATTTGCTGTTTTTATTGCTTAAAAATGCTTCCCAGCGCCTGCTGTCCACTTATTTTATTTTGTCTCATAACTTCACAAAGGATGCTTTCCCAGTAAATTATTTTGCATTTTAGAGTAAACTCTCCCCTTTATCCTAGTTACAGATAGTGGTTTGAATCCCAAAGTTTGGGTGGAGTTTTCCACACATTTGCAGTTTTTATTGCTTAAAAATGCTTCCCAGCTCCCTCTGCTGTACACTTTTTTTGTTGTAACTCATAACTTCACAAAGGATGCTTTCCCAGTAAATTCTCTTGCTTTTTAGAGTAGAACTCTCCCCTTTATACTAGTTACAGGCAGTGGTTTGAAACACAATGCTGTGGTTGGAGTTTTACACACATTTGCTGTTTTTATTGCTTAAAAATGCTTCACAGCACCCGCTGTACACATTTTGTATTTTGACTCATAACTTCACAAAGTATGCTTTCCAAGTAAATTCTCTTGCATTTTAGAGTAAAACCCTCCCCTTTATACGAGTTACAGGCAGTGGTTTGAATCCCAAAGCTTTGGTTGGGGTTTTACACACAGTTGCAATTTTTATTGCTTAAAAATGCTTCCCAGCTCCCTCTGCTGGACACTTATTTTATTGTAACTCATAACTTCACAAAGGATGCGTTCCAAGTAAATTCTCTTGCATTTTGGAGTAAAACTTTCCCCTTTATCCTAGTTACAGGCAGTGGTTTGAATCCCAAAGCTTTGGTTGGAGTTTTACACACATTTGCAGTTTTTATTGCTAAAAAATGCTTCCCAGCTCACTCTGCTGGACACTTTTTTTTTTGTAACTCTTAACTTCACAAAGGAAGCTTTCCAAGTAAATTCTCTTGCATTTAAGAGTAAGACTTTTCCCTTTATACTAGTTACAGGCAGTGGTTTGAATCCCAAAGCTTTGGTTGTAGTTTTACACACATTTGCTGTTTTTATTGCTTAAAAATGCTTCCCAGCTCCCTCTGCTGTCCACTTTTTTTTATTGTAACTCATAACTTCACAAAGTATGCTTTCCCAGAAAATTCTCTTGCTTTTTAGAGTATAATTATCCCCTTTATACTAGTCACAGGCAATGGTTTTAAATCCCAAAGCTTTGGTTGGAGTTTTACACACATTTGCAGTTTTTATTGCTTAAAAATGCTTCCCAGCTACCTCTGCTGTACACCTTTTTATTGTAACTCAATACTTCACAAAGGATGCTTTCCCAGTAAATTATCTTGCTTTTTAGAGTAAAACTCTCCCCTTTATTCGAGTTACAGGCAGTGGTTTGAATCCCAAAGCTTTGGTTGGAGTTTTACAAATATTTGCAGTTTTTATTGCTTAAAAATGCTTCCCAGCTCCTTCTGCTGTACACTTTTTTTTATTGTAACTCAAAACTTCACAAAGGATGCTTTTCCAGAAAAGTCTCTTTCATTTCAGAATAAAACTCTCCCCTTTATACGAGTTACAGGCTGTGGTTTGAATCCCAAAGCTTTGGTTGGAGTTTTACACACATTTGCTGTTTTTATTGCTTAAAAATGCTTCCCAGCGCCTGCTCTATACTTTTTATATTTTCACTCATAACTTCACAAAGGATGCTTTCCCAGTAACGTTTATTGATTTTTTGGAGAAGAACTCTCCCCTTTATACGAGTTACAGGCAGTGGTTTGAACCCCAAAGCTTTGGTTGGAGTTTTACAAACATTAGCAGTTTTTGTAGCTTAAATATGCTTCCCTGCGCCTGCTGTACACGTTTTTTATTTTGACTCATAACTTCACAAAGGTTGCTTTCCAAGTAAATTCTCTTGCATTTTAGAGGAAAACTCTCCCCTTTATACAAGTTATAGGCAGTGGTTTGAATCCCAAAGCTTTGGTTGGAATTGTACATACATTTGCTGTTTTTATTGCTTAAAAATGCTTCCCAGCTCCCTCTGCTGTCCACTTTTTTTATTGGAACTCATAACTTCACAAAGGATGCTTTCCCAGTAAATTCTCTTGCTTTTTAGAGTAAAACTCTCCCCTTTATTCGAGTTACAGGCAGTGGTTTGAATCCCAAAGTTTTGGTTGGAGTTTTACAAACATTTGCAGTTTCTATTGCTTAGAATTGCTTCCCAGCTCCCTCTGCTGTCCACTTTTTTTTATTGTAACTCAAAACTTCACAAAGGAATCTTTTCCAGAAAAGTCTCTTGCATTTCAGAATAAAACTCTCCCCTTTATACGAGTTACAGGCTGTGGTTTTAATCCCAAAGCTTTGGTTGGAGTTTTACACACATTTGCTGTTTTTATTGCTTAAAAATGCTTCCCAGCGCCTGCTGAACACATTTTTTATTTTGACTCATAACTTAACAAAGGATGCTTTCCAACTAAATTCTCTTGCTTTTTAGCGTAAAACGCTCCCCTTTATACGAGTTACAGGCAGTGGTTTGAATCCCAAAGCTTTGGTTGGAGTTTTACACACATTTGCTGTTTTTATTGCTAAAAAATGCTTCCCAGCTCCCTCTGCTGGACACTCTGTTATTGTAACTCATAACTTCACAAAGGAAGCTTTCCATGTAAATTCTCTTGCATTTAAGAGTAAAACTTTTCCCTTTATACGAGTTACAGGCAGTGGTTTGAATCCCAAAGCTTTGGTTGGAATTTTACACACATTTGCTGTTTTTATTGCTTAAAAATGCTTACCAGCGCCTGCTGTAACTTTCTTTATTTTCACTCATAACTTCACAAAGGATGCTTTCCCAGTAAAGTCTCTTGCATTTTGGAGTAAAACTCTCCCCTTTACACGAGTTACATTCAGTGGTTTGAATCCCAAACCTTTGGTTGGAGTTTTACACACATTTGCTGTTTAAATTGCTAAAAAATGCTTCCCAGCGCCTGCTGTACAAATTTTTTATTTTGACTCATCACTTAACAAATGATGCTTTCCAACTAAATTCTCTTGCTTTTTAGAGTAAAACTCTCCTCTTTATACGAGTTACAGGCAGTGGTTTGAATCCCAAAGCTTTGGTTGGGGTTTTACACACAGTTGCAATTTTTATTGCTTAAAAATGCTTCCCAGCTCCCTCTGCTGGACACTTATTTTATTGTAACTCAAAACTTCACAAAGGATGCTTTCCAAGTAAATTCTCTTGCATTTTGGAGTAAAACTTTCCCCTTTATCCTAGTTACAGGCAGTGGTTTGAATCCCAAAGCTTTGGTTGGAGTTTTACACACATTTGCAGTTTTTATTGCTAAAAAATGCTTCCCAGCTCCCTCTGCTGGACACTTTTTTAATTGTAACTCATAACTTCACAAAGGAAGCTTTCCAAGTAAGTTCTCTTGCATTTAAGAGTAAAACTCTCCCCTTTATTCGAGTTACAGGCAGTGGTTTGAATCCCAAAGCTTTGGTTGTAGTTTTACACATAGTTGCTGTTTTTATTGCTTAAAAATGCTTCCCAGCGCCTGCTGTACACTTTTTTTATTTTGACTCATAACTTCACAAAGGTTGCTTCCCAAGTAAATTCTCTTGCATTTTAGAGGAAAACTCTCCCCTTTATACAAGTTATAGGCAGTGGTTTGAATCCCAAAGCTTTGGTTGGAGTTTTACACACATTTGCAGTTTTTATTGCTAAAAAATGCTTCCCAGCTCCCTCTGCTGGACACTTTTTTATTGTAACTCATAACTTAACAAAGGAAGCTTTCCAAGTAAATTCTCTTGCATTTAAGAGTAAAACTCTTCCCTTTATACTAGTTACAGGCAGTGGTTTGAATCCCAAAGCTTTGGTTGGAGTTTTACACACATTTGCTGTTTTTATTGCTTAAAAACGCTTCCCAGCGCCTTGGCTGTACCCTTTTTTTATTTTCACTCATAACTTAACAAAGGATGCTTTCCCAGTAAATTCTCTCGCTTTTTTGAGTAAAACTCACCCCTTTATACGAGTTACAGGCAGTGGTTTGAATCCCAAAGCTTTGGTTGTAGTTTTACACACATTTGCTGTTTTTATTCCTTAAAAATGCTTCCCAGCGCCTGCTGGACCCTTTTTTTATTTTGACTCATAACTTAACAAAGGATGCTTTCCAAGTAAATTATCTTGCATTTTAGAGTAAAACTCTCCTCTTTATACGAGTTACAGGCAGTGGTTTGAATCCCAAACCTTTGGTTGGAGTTTTACACACATTTGCTGTTTTTATTGCTAAAAAATGCTTGCCAGCTCCCTCTGCTGGACACTTTTTTTAATTGTAACTCTTAACTTCACAAAGGAAGCTTTCCAAGTAAATTCTCTTGCATTTAAGAGTAAGACTTTTCCCTTTATACTAGTTACAGGCAGTGGTTTGAATCCCAAAGCTTTGGTTGGAGTTTTACACACATTTGCTGTTTTTATTGCTTAAAAATGCTTCCCAGCGCATGCTGTACAGTTTTTTTATTTTCACTCATAACTTCACAAAGGATGCTTTCCCAGTAAATTCTCTCGCTTTTTTAAGTAAAACTCTCCCCTTTATACGAGTTACAGGCAGTGGTTTCAATCCCAAAGCTTTGGTTGTAGTTTTACACACATTTGCTGTTTTTATTGCTTAAAAATTCTTCCCAGCTCCCTCTGCTGTACACTTTTTTTAATTGTAACTCATAACTTCACAAAGTATGCTTTCCCAGAAAATTCTCTTGCTTTTTAGAGTATAATTATCCCCTTTATACTAGTCACAGGCAATGGTTTTAAATCCCAAAGCTTTGGTTGGAGTTTTACACACATTTGCAGTTTTTATTGCTTAAAAATGCTTCCCAGCTCCTTCTGCTGTACACTTTTTTTTATTGTAACTCAAAACTTCACAAAGGATGCTTTTCCAGAAAAGTCTCTTGCATTTCAGAATAAAACTCTCCCCTTTATACGAGTTACAGGCTGTGGTTTGAATCCCAAAGCTTTGGTTGGAGTTTTACACACATTTGCTGTTTTTATTGCTTAAAAATGCTTCCCATCGCCTGCTCTATACTTTTTTTTTTTTCACTCATAACTTCACAAAGAATGCTTTCCCAGTAAAGTTTATTGATTTTTTGGAGTAGAACTCTCCCCTTTATACAAGTTACAGGCAGTGGTTTGAATCCCAAAGCTTTGGTTGGAGTTTTACACACATTTGCTGTTTTTATTGCTTAAAAATGCTTCTCAGCGCCTGCTGAACACTTTTTTTATTTTGACTCATAACTTCACAAAGGGTGCTTTCCCAGTAAATTCTCTTGCTTTTTAGATTAAAACTCTCCCCTTTATACGAGTTACAGGCAGTGGTTTGAACCCCAAAGCTTTGGTTGGAGTTTTACAAACATTAGCAGTTTTTGTAGCTTAAAATGCTTCCCAGCTCCCTCTGCTGTCCACTTTTTTTATTGTAACTCAAAACTTCACAAAGGATGCTTTCCCAGAAAATTCTCTTGCTTTTTAGAGTATAATTATCCCCTTTATACTAGTCACAGGTAATGGTTTGAATCCCAAAGCTTTGGTTGGAGTTTTACACACATTTGCAGTTTTTATTGCTAAAAAATGCTTCCCAGCTCCCTCTGCTGGACACTTTTTTATTGTAACTCATAACTTAACAAAGGATGCTTTCCCAGTAAATTCTCTCGCTTTTTTGACTAAAACTCTCCCCTTTATACGAGTTACAGGCAGTGGTTTGATTCCCAAAGCTTTGGTTGTAGTTTTACACACATTTGCTGTTTTTATTCCTTAAAAATGCTTCCCAGCGCCTGCTGGACACTTTTTTTATTTTGACTCATAACTTCACAAAGGTTGCTTCCCAAGTAAATTCTCTTGCATTTTAGAGGAAAACTCTCCCCTTTATACAAGTTATAGGCAGTGGTTTGAATCCCAAAGCTTTGGTTGGAGTTTTACACACATTTGCAGTTTTTTTTGCTAAAAAATGCTTCCCAGCTCCCTCTGCTGGACACTTTTTTATTGTAACTCATAACTTAACAAAGGAAGCTTTCCAAGTAAATTCTCTTGCATTTTAGAATAAAATTCTCCTCTTTATACGAGTTACGGGCAGTGGTTTGAATCCCAAAGCTTTGGTTGGAGTTTTACACACATTTGCAGTTTTTATCGCTTAAAAATGCTTCCCAGCTCCCTCTGCTGTCCACTTTTTTTTATTGTAACTCATAACTTCACAAAGTATGCTTTCCCAGAAAATTCTCTTGCTTTTTAGAGTATAATTATCCCCTTTATACTAGTCACAGGCAATGGTTTTAAATCCCAAAGCTTTGGTTGGAGTTTTACACACATTTGCAGTTTTTATTGCTTAAAAATGCTTCCCAGCTCCCTCTGCTGGACACTTATTTTATTGTAACTCATAACTTCACAAAGGATGCGTTCCAAGTAAATTCTCTTGCATTTTGGAGTAAAACTTTCCCCTTTATCCTAGTTACAGGCAGTGGTTTGAATCCCAAAGCTTTGGTTGGAGTTTTACACACATTTGCAGTTTTTATTGCTAAAAAATGCTTCCCAGCTCACTCTGCTGGACACTTTTTTTTTGTAACTCTTAACTTCACAAAGGAAGCTTTCCAAGTAAATTCTCTTGCATTTAAGAGTAAGACTTTTCCCTTTATACTAGTTACAGGCAGTGGTTTGAATCCCAAAGCTTTGGTTGTAGTTTTACACACATTTGCTGTTTTTATTGCTTAAAAATGCTTCCCAGCTCCCTCTGCTGTCCACTTTTTTTTATTGTAACTCATAACTTCACAAAGTATGCTTTCCCAGAAAATTCTCTTGCTTTTTAGAGTATAATTATCCCCTTTATACTAGTCACAGGCAATGGTTTTAAATCCCAAAGCTTTGGTTGGAGTTTTACACACATTTGCAGTTTTTATTGCTTAAAAATGCTTCCCAGCTACCTCTGCTGTACACCTTTTTATTGTAACTCAATACTTCACAAAGGATGCTTTCCCAGTAAATTATCTTGCTTTTTAGAGTAAAACTCTCCCCTTTATTCGAGTTACAGGCAGTGGTTTGAATCCCAAAGCTTTGGTTGGAGTTTTACAAATATTTGCAGTTTTTATTGCTTAAAAATGCTTCCCAGCTCCTTCTGCTGTACACTTTTTTTTATTGTAACTCAAAACTTCACAAAGGATGCTTTTCCAGAAAAGTCTCTTTCATTTCAGAATAAAACTCTCCCCTTTATACGAGTTACAGGCTGTGGTTTGAATCCCAAAGCTTTGGTTGGAGTTTTACACACATTTGCTGTTTTTATTGCTTAAAAATGCTTCCCAGCGCCTGCTCTATACTTTTTATATTTTCACTCATAACTTCACAAAGGATGCTTTCCCAGTAACGTTTATTGATTTTTTGGAGTAGAACTCTCCCCTTTATACGAGTTACAGGCAGTGGTTTGAACCCCAAAGCTTTGGTTGGAGTTTTACAAACATTAGCAGTTTTTGTAGCTTAAATATGCTTCCCTGCGCCTGCTGTACACGTTTTTTATTTTGACTCATAACTTCACAAAGGTTGCTTTCCAAGTAAATTCTCTTGCATTTTAGAGGAAAACTCTCCCCTTTATACAAGTTATAGGCAGTGGTTTGAATCCCAAAGCTTTGGTTGGAATTGTACATACATTTGCTGTTTTTATTGCTTAAAAATGCTTCCCAGCTCCCTCTGCTGTCCACTTTTTTTATTGGAACTCATAACTTCACAAAGGATGCTTTCCCAGTAAATTCTCTTGCTTTTTAGAGTAAAACTCTCCCCTTTATTCGAGTTACAGGCAGTGGTTTGAATCCCAAAGTTTTGGTTGGAGTTTTACAAACATTTGCAGTTTCTATTGCTTAGAAATGCTTCCCAGCTCCCTCTGCTGTCCACTTTTTTTTATTGTAACTCAAAACTTCACAAAGGAATCTTTTCCAGAAAAGTCTCTTGCATTTCAGAATAAAACTCTCCCCTTTATACGAGTTACAGGCTGTGGTTTTAATCCCAAAGCTTTGGTTGGAGTTTTACACACATTTGCTGTTTTTATTGCTTAAAAATGCTTCCCAGCGCCTGCTGAACACATTTTTTATTTTGACTCATAACTTAACAAAGGATGCTTTCCAACTAAATTCTCTTGCTTTTTAGAGTAAAACGCTCCCCTTTATACGAGTTACAGGCAGTGGTTTGAATCCCAAAGCTTTGGTTGGAGTTTTACACACATTTGCTGTTTTTATTGCTAAAAAATGCTTCCCAGCTCCCTCTGCTGGACACTCTGTTATTGTAACTCATAACTTCACAAAGGAAGCTTTCCATGTAAATTCTCTTGCATTTAAGAGTAAAACTTTTCCCTTTATACGAGTTACAGGCAGTGGTTTGAATCCCAAAGCTTTGGTTGGAATTTTACACACATTTGCTGTTTTTATTGCTTAAAAATGCTTACCAGCGCCTGCTGTAACTTTCTTTATTTTCACTCATAACTTCACAAAGGATGCTTTCCCAGTAAAGTCTCTTGCATTTTGGAGTAAAACTCTCCCCTTTACACGAGTTACATTCAGTGGTTTGAATCCCAAACCTTTGGTTGGAGTTTTACACACATTTGCTGTTTAAATTGCTAAAAAATGCTTCCCAGCGCCTGCTGTACAAATTTTTTATTTTGACTCATCACTTAACAAATGATGCTTTCCAACTAAATTCTCTTGCTTTTTAGAGTAAAACTCTCCTCTTTATACGAGTTACAGGCAGTGGTTTGAATCCCAAAGCTTTGGTTGGGGTTTTACACACAGTTGCAATTTTTATTGCTTAAAAATGCTTCCCAGCTCCCTCTGCTGGACACTTATTTTATTGTAACTCAAAACTTCACAAAGGATGCTTTCCAAGTAAATTCTCTTGCATTTTGGAGTAAAACTTTCCCCTTTATCCTAGTTACAGGCAGTGGTTTGAATCCCAAAGCTTTGGTTGGAGTTTTACACACATTTGCAGTTTTTATTGCTAAAAAATGCTTCCCAGCTCCCTCTGCTGGACACTTTTTTAATTGTAACTCATAACTTCACAAAGGAAGCTTTCCAAGTAAGTTCTCTTGCATTTAAGAGTAAAACTCTCCCCTTTATTCGAGTTACAGGCAGTGGTTTGAATCCCAAAGCTTTGGTTGTAGTTTTACACATAGTTGCTGTTTTTATTGCTTAAAAATGCTTCCCAGCGCCTGCTGTACACTTTTTTTATTTTGACTCATAACTTCACAAAGGTTGCTTCCCAAGTAAATTCTCTTGCATTTTAGAGGAAAACTCTCCCCTTTATACAAGTTATAGGCAGTGGTTTGAATCCCAAAGCTTTGGTTGGAGTTTTACACACATTTGCAGTTTTTATTGCTAAAAAATGCTTCCCAGCTCCCTCTGCTGGACACTTTTTTATTGTAACTCATAACTTAACAAAGGAAGCTTTCCAAGTAAATTCTCTTGCATTTAAGAGTAAAACTCTTCCCTTTATACTAGTTACAGGCAGTGGTTTGAATCCCAAAGCTTTGGTTGGAGTTTTACACACATTTGCTGTTTTTATTGCTTAAAAACGCTTCCCAGCGCCTTGGCTGTACCCTTTTTTTATTTTCACTCATAACTTAACAAAGGATGCTTTCCCAGTAAATTCTCTCGCTTTTTTGAGTAAAACTCACCCCTTTATACGAGTTACAGGCAGTGGTTTGAATCCCAAAGCTTTGGTTGTAGTTTTACACACATTTGCTGTTTTTATTCCTTAAAAATGCTTCCCAGCGCCTGCTGGACCCTTTTTTTATTTTGACTCATAACTTAACAAAGGATGCTTTCCAAGTAAATTATCTTGCATTTTAGAGTAAAACTCTCCTCTTTATACGAGTTACAGGCAGTGGTTTGAATCCCAAACCTTTGGTTGGAGTTTTACACACATTTGCTGTTTTTATTGCTAAAAAATGCTTGCCAGCTCCCTCTGCTGGACACTTTTTTTAATTGTAACTCTTAACTTCACAAAGGAAGCTTTCCAAGTAAATTCTCTTGCATTTAAGAGTAAGACTTTTCCCTTTATACTAGTTACAGGCAGTGGTTTGAATCCCAAAGCTTTGGTTGGAGTTTTACACACATTTGCTGTTTTTATTGCTTAAAAATGCTTCCCAGCGCATGCTGTACAGTTTTTTTATTTTCACTCATAACTTCACAAAGGATGCTTTCCCAGTAAATTCTCTCGCTTTTTTAAGTAAAACTCTCCCCTTTATACGAGTTACAGGCAGTGGTTTCAATCCCAAAGCTTTGGTTGTAGTTTTACACACATTTGCTGTTTTTATTGCTTAAAAATTCTTCCCAGCTCCCTCTGCTGTACACTTTTTTTAATTGTAACTCATAACTTCACAAAGTATGCTTTCCCAGAAAATTCTCTTGCTTTTTAGAGTATAATTATCCCCTTTATACTAGTCACAGGCAATAGTTTTAAATCCCAAAGCTTTGGTTGGAGTTTTACACACATTTGGAGTTTTTATTGCTTAAAAATGCTTCCCAGCTCCTTCTGCTGTACACTTTTTTTTATTGTAACTCAAAACTTCACAAAGGATGCTTTTCCAGAAAAGTCTCTTGCATTTCAGAATAAACCTCTCCCCTTTATACGAGTTACAGGCTGTGGTTTGAATCCCAAAGCTTTGGTTGGAGTTTTACACACATTTGCTGTTTTTATTGCTTAAAAATGCTTCCCATCGCCTGCTCTATACTTTTTTTATTTTCACTCATAACTTCACAAAGAATGCTTTCCCAGTAAAGTTTATTGATTTTTTGGAGTAGAACTCTCCCCTTTATACAAGTTACAGGCAGTGGTTTGAATCCCAAAGCTTTGGTTGGAGTTTTACACACATTTGCTGTTTTTATTGCTTAAAAATGCTTCTCAGCGCCTGCTGAACACTTTTTTTATTTTGACTCATAACTTCACAAAGGGTGCTTTGCCAGTAAATTCTCTTGCTTTTTAGATTAAAACTCTCCCCTTTATACGAGTTACAGGCAGTGGTTTGAACCCCAAAGCTTTGGTTGGAGTTTTACAAACATTAGCAGTTTTTGTAGCTTAAAATGCTTCC